>NC_140031.1:51547877-51843432 GCF_963513975.1 Fringilla coelebs | reverse complement strand
AAAGTGATTTGTTCAAGTTAAGAGCTAGCCCTGGCACCAACATGTCTAAACGCTCTTTAGTTTCCTTGACTTTTCTCATCATTTAGATTATGCAAATTCAGGTTCCACAGACTTTCTTTAGAGCCACAAATTTATGCAAATATTTGTCTCTTTCTGGGACTTAGTAGTTCAGTTTTACTGTCCATCTTTCTCAGATTTTCCATTCATCTTTTGCAATTCGTCGTGAGAACTACTTGAGGCTGCTTTTTTATCATTAAATGTATTGCTATAGCCACTAGACAAATAGTACTACAAGCTAAAACAAATACAAATGCTAATCCAGTGCAAAACCTTAGGATGTTAGTACTGGTTTCTAGAAGTACCTCAGCACTTCAGGGTTGTAGTGCAACTTATGGGGGATTCTGGGTTTGTTTGTTTAGGTGAATTTTTTAGGAAGAGCTCCCACGTATTCTTCCTGTGGGATAAGAGTGGTGTTTGAGCATTTGACAGCTTAAACAGAGAGCCTGCCTCATCATGAAGAAGGCAGGCAGCAGTCCTTAGCAAGCACAGACTATAATAGCATTTTCTGCATACTCTTACTTTGCTGTAGAAAACACAATTTAGCGATTTCACTGTTTGTGACATGATGTGATGGGCTTGGCTGGAGTAGAGTGGATTTTCTTCACAGTTTGGGATTTTGCCTTGGATTTGTGCTGAAAATGGTGCTGATAACTCAGGGTTGTTTTCAGTTTTGCTGAGCTGGGCTTGCACAGCATGTATTCTACTCCTCACCCAAGCAGTGATTGGGCTGGGGGTGCACAAGGAATTGGGAGTGGACAAAGCAGGGACAGCTGACCCCAAATGCCCAAAGGGATATTCCAGACCATATGGCATCATGCTCAGCCAAAAGCTGGGAGAAGAAGAAAGGAGGGGGAGCATTCAGAGCAATGTCATCTGTAACACATGGGAAAGCCAAGTTTAAATACATTTCCCTGTTTATGCTGTATGCTCCATCAGGAATGCATTAGCCTCAGAAACCTATTAGCCTCAGAAACCTTGTCCATCCAAAGACAATATCAGAATATCTATTATACTGCACAGGAAGAAAACCTCAAATGAAAGGTTTTAATGAAATTCATTCTTACTCTCCTGAAGAAAAGAAATTCCCTGCAGAAGTTTCTGGAACTGGGTGCTTCTTATTTATATATGTCCCTGTGGTAACAAATACTACAAAATGCCTTTTACTTACAGAATTTTGCTGCTTCTTGTGCTTTTTTCTGTGGTACTAGATGAGGAAGTTTTCAAATGCATTTTTAGAAATTCTGTACTGAAATTTCCATTAACATTTCCTGCATGAATGTCATCAGGAGGAACCCATCCCTCAGTTATCTCCTAGCAGACATATTTGCCCTGAGATGGCTAAATCTCACCTTTTCAAAGACTCTCTAGAGATATTCAGCCACAGATACCCCAGTGACCATCTGTCATCAAGTACAGGAAAATTTGCAGCAGCAGTGACTGCTTGCAGATATGTTTGCCACCAGGAAATAAGGAAATGCTGAGCACTGTCCACTGTTAAGGAAATCAATGAAATCTGTGTTGTGCACCTTGTAACATGCTCTAGTTAAGCTAATCCTTTTGAGAAAGTCAGCTCCTCCCTCGTTTAAAATGGACACCTACAATTAATGCACTCCTTCTCAACACTTTGATTTCACCATGACCTGTCTCTCCCTGTCTAAGACTAGGAAATAACAACACTTCATTTGATGGAGATTATAAGGATAAAGACAGTCCTTACAAAGCTCTTGGATAATGTAGTGAGAAGAATTATAGAAAAATCTATGAGGAAAGTAATGATTTTGCACTGAGCACAAGGGCTGACTGACATATAATAAAAAGCAAGGGTGGTGACTATGAATTCAGAGGTTGCAGTACAGTCTGTGAACTGAAGAATATAGAAGGTTACGGGGGGAAGACTATAGGATTATGTTGTCAAGAACTATGCAAAGGCAGAGTAATTGACATTTTATCCTCTTGAACCCTTTGTGGTCAGCAGGAAAGAGTTCCTTCTGATTTTAAGAAGGTCTGGCTTCAACCAGGGGGTCAAGATGGGGATCTCAAATGAGATTATCAAAGTGGTGTCAACAGAGGGTCCATGCACTGCTCTTTCCCTGTGCGTGGGAAATTGTGCAGAAACCTTCACTCCACAGGGAAATTTCAGACCTTTGTCTTTTGATGGAGATATCTGGGCAGGGTACGCAAGTAAATAGGCTCGCTGCAGATTCAAATTAATTCAGAAGTTATTTGGGAAATTTTGGGAGGATTTGGGATTGATTCAACCACTTTGTGTTCTGCTTAATAAAAACAAAGGAAAGATAGTGTCTAAAGACTGGAGAAGGAAAAAATATAGCCCTTTATGCTTATTAAGATATACCCTTAAATTTCAGCAATAATTTAGAAACGAAAGGACATATTTTGCTTATATGTAAGTTCCAAGAGAAAGGGCTTTGAAACAGTAAGAGAAGGCAAACAAGGCAGAGTGTATTGCCTGCACCTGCTTTTCCTCCTAACAGCAGAAGTCAAGAGAGTTGCCTTTCTGGGTGTTAGCAGTAAAAATCTTCAAGCCACAATTTTGTTACATTAGGTAGGAAAAGTTATTTGCAGCTTTTAGTAATATATGTCTTATTGCATGCTGAGGAGAAGCTGCAGTGGCCTCATATCACTGTGATGTAAAAATAAATCACTTAATAAGTCCCAAAAATAAAATAGAGTTAATTAAATCTTCATATAAATGTCATGCTGCAAGTTTTAGTCAGAATGAAGGATCAAGCAAAAGTTTTAAATAGGAGTAAAATATTCCAAAAATGGTACTGCAGAGTGAGGTGTGTTTCATGCATACTGAAAATAGTATGTGTGATGCATTGACGCTGGCTGGATGCCACGTACCCATGAAAGCCACCGTGTCACTCACCTCCTCAACCAAGCAAGGGATAGAAGAACGCAAGTAAAAGCTCATGGGTTGAGGTAAGAGCAGGGAGAGATTATTTACCAACTACTGTCACAGATAAAACAGCCAGGGAAATAAATTAACTTAATTCATTACCGATCAAATCAGAGTAGAATAACGAGAAAACAAAAACCAAACCTTAAAACAATTTCCTACACACATTTCTTCTCAGGATTTACTTTCCTCACAAATTCTGCACTTTGGCAGCAGCACAGGGAATGGGGGCTGCAGTCAGTTCATCACACATTGTCTCAAGGGGAGAACTGCTCTCACTCATCCCCTGCTCCAGAGCGGGGGCCTCCCGGAGGAAACAGTCCTCCGTGAACTTCTCCAGCCTGAGTCCTGCCCACATGTTCCACAAACTGCCCCAGCACGTAACCCCTCCTGCTTCCAAAACCTTGACACAGAAACCCAGCCCGGCGTGGTATTTGGAGAGGGCATGGATTTATGGAGCCCAGGGCAGAGGAGGAGGCTGTGTTTCATGCTTAGGGTACAAAACTTGTGTTAAAGTAACATTTCCTGGTCATCATCTTCCACAGGAACGTTCACGAAGGGTTTTTCTTTTCCCTGCTGCACTTCCCTTCCTGGTCTTTCACAGGAACATACACACGGAGCAGCTTCCACACCATTCTTGGCTACTATTCCAGACTCTGGTACCTCCTCATACAGGAGGAGATACTAACTTAACATTTTCCCTGGGAAGGAAATAGAGAGGCAGGAGAGAAGCAGTGACTGCAGGAAGTCAAAAGTAATTCATTTTTCAAGGGTTATGCTACCAGCACTGCCATTTACCTCACCAAGTCATTATGCCACAAGCCTTTCAGTTTTCTGAATCTATTATTACAAAGGCTCTAAGTGCTCATGTTTGTCTAAGGGCAATATTTGTCCTTTGAAGGAGTGCTTTAAAGTGCAATTCCTCTGATACACACATATAGAAATGTGTGGGGAGGGGAGGGGAGGGGAGGGGAGGGGAGGGGAGGGGAGGGGAGGGGAGGGGAGGGGAGGGGAGGGGAGGGGAGGGGAGGGGAGGGGAGGGGAGGGGAGGGGAGGGGAGGGGAGGGGAGGGGAGGGGAGGGGAGGGGAGGGGAGGGGAGGGGAGGGGAGGGGAGGGGAGGGGAGGGGAGGGGAGGGGAGGGGAGGGGAGGGATTTCTGATCTCTGGGGGGCCAGTTCAGCTGACATTCTATCAAGCACCATTTTCATTAAGACATAAGCTGAAAAGGTCATATGATTAATCATGTATGTTCAAGTAATGATGCTGCGGGTGTCACAAACAAATACAGGAGAAAATAGACCCCAAGCTTTTAGTGTATGGGTAAAATATTCTTTTATTAAATGAGTTTCAGTCAGTCTGACCTATTTTTGAACTATTAAAGGAAATTATATGGTTTCAAGCTCTCTTTCTCTTTAGAGAACTCAAAACCAGCTGTAATTTTTGAAATAATATTTACAGTTAAGTCTTACCAAATGGAAGTAAATCTGGGTTTTTTTCCATTTGAAAAGTATATATAACTAGATCACATTCTTTCCTTTATAAAAACAGATATCATTCATGCTCTTAGTTTTACTTATTTTTTAAATGTTAGGCATGGAAATATTTAAAGTTCCTTGAACAGAGTCATGGATTTTAACTGGTCAATTCTAACACAGTCAGTCCTAATGAATCAATAAAAATCAAAATGGTTTACCATAAACACTTTAGAACAATCCTGGCAATCTTCTTCCCTCTAAAGGCTTTGTTAATGCTGTTGTATCTTCATGTGCCAGCATCATCAAATATTATCCATGGGCATTGAGATAAAAGAAATGCTAAATAAGAAAATTAAGAACTTGGCATGAGATATCCTAGGCAAATTTAAAGTATGAATTAGTGAAACCCATCACGTCCCACTTAGCACTGCATGTATGGGTTTCTTCACCTGAGGTCTTTGGCTGTCCCTTTTCTGCCATGACTTAGCATAAGTAATCAAAACGTCTTATCTATTTGGAACCTACTTTCATAAATACTAATTTCCATATGGAAGATCAAAACATTGATGATGGAATATGCCAAAAGGGTTTCTTTCATGAGTTTTCTCTAGATTGCTCCTCCAGAGATCACAACCTTCATCAGTACCATAGGCAGATGGAATTTATTTATTTGCATAATATTTGCATAGAATGCATTCATACCTGACTACAATGGGTGCCTTTACCACCCCTTTTGCAAAGGGATTTTGTCTGCCTCCATGTGAAGATGAAACCCCTTCCTTCAGGGGGACACAGCTGCACAGAAAAAAGGAGTGTAATTAAACTCTTCCCTCCCATAAATGACTGGAACACTGAGGGCAGATGCCCTGCCCAGCACAGACATTGAGTTCAACTCCATTTCTCAGACATAGAGAAAGGGGCAGGAAGATGCTGGGAAGAAACAGATCTGCCTCCCTGTTCATCAGAGCAGCCTGAGTAACATTTTATTTGGCTAGAGCCTGTTGTACAGAATTTTCACAGTAGGAGGAAGACGCTGTCCATCTGAATCTAGGTATTTTTCTAGGATACCCTCATTGAAATTAAATGCAAATTATTAAAGAGTTAGGAAGTATGTTTGATACTATGTTACTTTACAATATAAGAAATGAAAATGTTACATTTTCAACTTTATAGGCACTTTAGGATACATCTGTCTCGTGCAAGCTGGGAAAATTTTGGTTCAGCATGTGAGGGCGATGAGTTTATCTCAGTATCAGTGACAGAATTGGTGATTTGGGACTGATTAGTCTGAGCAACCCATTTGCAAATTTGAATTAAATAAGTGATTTGTGGCTTAGGGTGAGAGAGAATAATATCAATGATGAAAATCCCTACAACAAAAAGTAATAGAGGCAGTGAATTTCTCTTAGACTTACCTTACTGGCCTGTACAACGGCAGTAGGGACACTAAGACCATCTAGGTGACTGCTGCATTTTAACAGAAACATCAAAATAACTATTAAAGCATATGACATCACATTAAAGTGAAGCTTCTTAGTCAGAATAACTCACAAGCTCCAGACAATAAAAGTTGTGGTTTTGAGCAGGGAAAACTCACTTGCTCAAGGTACTCTTGAATGGGAACATCCTTGACAATGGGATTAAAGTGTGAAAAATACAGTGATAAGGAAGATGTTAATTAATTTTGCATCTTCCTCAGAACATATTGCTTTTCTGCATTAGCATTGTAAGCAAGTAAACTCTTGAGGCAAACATCCTTGGTCCAGAGATTGTTTGTAAAAGCAGTAACTTTAGAAAAAAAACTAAAAAATCTGCACAAATAGATATAGTGAGTGGAGTGGGAATGCACAGTTCTAAGTGAAAGGTCAGCTAAACACAAGGCAGGGTTCAGACCTCCTGTTGTACTTTACCTAAATTCATATTATTCTGTAGTGATTTGTTTTGCTGGGAAATTAAAGTACGGTTGACCTCCTTCTCCTTCCAATGTTTAATTTTAAATTTAAAATGCCAAAATTCATTATCTAGTAGATAAAATTACACTGTAAAGGGTATTAGTTGAGTCAAAGCTCACTGCCATGACTTGCATATCAGTTATTTTATTTTTATTAGTATATTGCGAGTAATTTTTTTTCCTCTAGATGTCAAAGAGTTAAATTATGTTTACACATAAAATGTCATCTCTGACACACAGACAGCATGGACTGTAATTTTGATTTACAGAAGAAGAGATTACCCACCAAGTCCAAAAAAACCCTTGAGGTCAAATGATTGTGGAGTTTAGAGAAGTGTGTGTTTATGTCTCTGTGGGTTGGCTTGCTTGTTTGTCTGTTTGATATGGAAAAGAAGACACATATGATTGCTTTGCTCCTCATCATCCCCACTATTCACAACAACATTTCCCTTTGGCCAGCTTTCACTGAATTTGATGGACAGAAGGGATCTTGAGGAAATTAAGTCCCCATACATGTAATGCCTTTGACAGCTGAGCAAAGAATTGCAACCCCAGTATGGGGCCAGTTTTGGGAACAAAAGTGGGAAAAACAGCAATATGCATTTGTCAGCTCCAAAGCAATGTAGGGTGACGCACCACCAGTGCTGTTTCTCGCTCAGCTGACATGCCAAGTAGCAGGAGGGCTGTGAAAAGGGAGGACCATGTGCTGGAAAACCAGAATTAAGAGAGCCCAGATTACTGCAGTGATGGTCTCAGGGGAGTTGTGGAAAAGCTGAGGTGAGAGTAGAAAGGTTATAAGGACATTAAGGACATTTCTTTTCTGAAAACACTTCTTCATTCCTGCTTTTTTACAAAAATACCAATTTTGCTTTGCCATACTTTTCTCTCACAATCTCTCACCACAGAGAAAGAGACAAGATTTTTTCATTCATAAAAATCCTTGAATTCATGGGTTAAGAAAATGGGGAAGAGGAAAATCAGGAGGTCATAAGAAGTTGTTTTGAGATGCTGCAGGAATAAAACTGTAACTATGTGGCCACAGACTTGTGGGAGGGAAGGAGGAAGGATGAAGCATTTTGACACAGCTGTCCAGAATATTAAGGAGGTCCCATACCAGTGCCAGAATAACAGAAAAGAGGCAGGTGAGGGCAGAGTATGTGGGAAAACAGAGACAGCAGCCTGTACAACGCAGTAGGAAAAGTCTCAAGTTGCAGAGGGGGCTTCCTCCTCTTGAGCAGGTATCTTTGAGTGGAGGAGCACAATGGAGTCCTCCACCTCCAAGAGCTATTGTAAGAAACCTGGCAATCCTGTTGCAGATAAATTGCTGCTCTTGCTCTTTCCACTCACACTTGGGGTGCGTCCAGCAAGATGACACATGCTGAGAAAAAGGCTTAGATGCAGTTGTTTGCCAGCCTAAGAAGCCAAAGAGAGCAGGGTTTTGAGCACCACAAAGGGATTGTTTTGCTTTTCTTTGTCATCTCCTGAAGTAGCAATGTTTCCAGGAGACAAAAACTTTTTTCATACCCTGAAGAGCTGCAATACTGTCAGTGACTGCCTCGGCTGCATTTTTCACATATTCAATATTGGTGTACAAATGGAGCATGTGATTTAAGTGGGGGTCTCATATGGGAGCGAAAAAAAGGAAAAATATGTAGTGGCAATGTGGTCCTTCCAAGTGAAAAAGTCTGAGCTTGAATTCAGACACTCAGTTTCAGCATAGATTACTTTAGTGGAATAATTCACCTTCTCAAAGATAAGCATATGTCTGTATGCTTTGCCACAGGAGGTGCGTTTTAGCAAGACATTGTGTTCCCAGCTACCCCTTTTAAAATGGCTAAAATGACACACCATTTTAGTGAGACTATTTCATTTGCTTTAGCAGATGAAACACTAAACTGAAGCATAATAAGAATGAAACCTTGTGATATTGAGTTGTGCAGCTGTCACTCACTTGCTAGTATCTCATGGAATACCCCATGGAAAAAATATGACAAAATCCAAATCATTGTGGGATACCTCTTTGCTGAAGTATTTATCTGTGAAATGTTTCTGCAGTACAGATCCCCATGAATCAGCAATGGCTTTCTTCTGGAGACATGTTAAAGAGGAGCTAATGAGGAGTAAAGAAAAAAATCATTGTCTTCTATATAGTCTGATTTTCTTTGTGTTTTATTTTTTCCAGTGTTTCTAGGGAGGACGTTGGTTTGAGGGCTTTTGGTTGTTTTGTTGGGGTTTTTTTTTGTTACTGGCTGCTATGGTAGGAGTCCTGAATGCTAGTGACTGTTATCAGCCACTTGGTTCAATTCCAAGAAGTCACACTGAGCAAGTCACTGTAACATGTGAAAATGGTGCGACAAGTATATTTCACACTCCCCTTGAATCAGATAGGCAAGAGAAAATTTAATTTTGCACGAACTTTATAGCACACAATTTGTATCTGAATCTTTAGGCTTATTGCAGTATGAAAAATACAGAAAATTAAGCTATCTGAGCTGTCAAATTTAAGTGACTTTCAGCCATTGTGCTGGAATGAGGTAAGGTTGAGCCTTTGAAGAATGCTATGTAATACATGCCACACTATTTGGGTTTCAAAACTACTCAGGGCCTATTACCAGATGGGCAGAAAGCAGAGATCTCCACGGTATTAATTACCTGACGATGGAAGGCACTGTGACCTAACAGTTTGAACATAAGGAATAAAGAATTTAGCTCTCCTCTATCACTGATCATCTATCTGCAATGAATAACTATTATTGTTGGGGTTTTTTTCCCTCAGTTTTCCCTAGAAAGTTTACCTCTTGTCAGCCTGTCAGTTGATAAGAACTGGAGGCTGCAGTAGGCTTTCCCCCCCCCCCCCCATTCTGCGTTAATACTGATTATTTGTGGTCCATCTGGTCTTGGAATCTCACAAACGCCTTTTGGCACACTGAAAACTATTGTTTCTGGGAATAACCACTCAAATGATATTGCTGATAACCTACATGCAGCCGTTTATCCAGGTGCAGCCCTCCCAGCACAGACCTATCTTGTCCACTGCCAGCCCTCACCAATACATGGCAGAAATGACCAGGGGGAAGCTGGCAGCAGCAGCAGCACCTCCTCCCCACAGGGTCTGTTGGGTGATCGATCCTCAGGCATGGCCAGAGATCCTGGTGGGCAGAAACAGTGGTTTATCCTGCTTTGGGGCTTCTCTTTAACCAGCTGGTTCTGCCTGAGCTCAGCCTTCCCTCCACCTGGCACAGACATGAAACGAGGGTTGGCACGGGTGCAGAACCTAAGCGCCCCTGACAAGTCACACCAGCACCTGGAGCTCCTGAATTTCAGTGGAGCAGGCACTGCAGGCTGTGGGAATCTGCAGTTATCTGACAGTTTCTCTTCGGGACAAACCTGTTAGGCAGCATTTGCTCTTTATCAGCATGCAACTGGGAATAGCTTCAGGGCTGAGACATATCCTGGGATGTTGTGGAAGAGTGCTTTAAGTAGTGCTGTGGCATTGTATGAGAGTGGGGAGACTTTTGTAGAAATGTTTGGTAAAACTCTCCTCTCAAAAGTGCAGAAAAACTCGAGCTAAATAATGCATCTTCTAAATCTCACATACTTCCACAAAAGAGGGGGAGTGAAAACACAGCTGTGAAAAACCATGGGTTGTAGCAGCAACTTCTAAATTTAACTTTGCACCTTTACATTGCAGGAGGCAAGAGTAACACGCTGCAGGGTTCATACACGTCAATGCACCCCCTATTTCAAATGTCATGTTTGAGTGCCTCAGGCCTGATTGTTGGTTCAGTTGCCATAAACCAAGGGGAATGCTGACTGAAGGTCTCATGGCAAAGCAGGATAGGGGTATTGTGTTTTGAGCTGCCTAGGGCATACAGGACAAAGGCCTCCTTGTTTCAAGCAGAGTAAACTCATCAAGCTCGCATTGTTTCAAGTTGGGGTTTACCCTGGGATCAAAAATTCTTACAATGACCAAAAGCACAAGAAGACAACTGATTTACAACCCCGTTGGGAAAAATTACATTAAATGCAATAATAGAACAAGAAGCAAAACATATTTCTTTATTTTTCTTCCATAGTCATCTATATGTGGTCATTGTTGTCATCTCTGCTTTGAAAAGAGAGAGACTGAATTCTATCACTAGTTAGGTTTTGTGCTCTGATGGTTTGGGTTGAAGGGTTTGTTTCTAATTTTGGGGTTTTTTTTACTTCGTGAAGAGAAGAAAAATCTGAAAGAATAGTATAACATGACTGCTTCCATGTCTCCTTTTTTTTTTTTTTAGTCAAGGAATAAAAAGGTTCAAATGTGCTCTGAATCCTGCACTAGAAAATAGAAAGTGCTCATTCATGATTCTTTATGCTGTAATTAAGCAGCTAATGCTCCAGATGGCTTAGTTTTCAAAATTAATAAATTTCAGCTCTGCTGAACATTTTATTTCAAATAGTGCAAAATACTAAACCAAAGCTTTTTAAAACTTCAGTTTTAAGTGTTTCAAAACAGAGTAGGCTTTATGACATCTGCTACATGGGCCAGAGATGTGATGAGCTTTGTGCTCTGCATAGCAGTGTGCCACTTGGCTCACGCAGCTCCCAGGATCCAGCCCGCACCCAGCAGCCCCTCTGGTGCAGATTCAGCACTTCTCCCAGTCAGGCATTCCCTCTTCACATCAGTTTTCAGGGTGGACTGAGACTTTGGCAAGGGATATTTGAAGGGAGACATCTGGCCCTAAAACACCAGTCAATGTGAGAGTCCTGCTGGTTGCTTGGGAAAAATCATGTGCGGCAGCACCAGCACCAGCACTAAAGCGATTTGCCACAGTCGCTCATGGAGGTCAACTGAGCTGAGTTTGCATTTGTTCCCTGTCTGTGGCAGCCATCTGCTTGCTCTGGGAGGTAGTCTGCAGATACATTATCATGTGTAGTCTGCAGATACATTATCATGTGCTTGTCCTGCACACTCAGACCTGAGGGTTTGTGCCCTTGCATGCTTCTCTAGACCAAGTCAAAACCAGCCTTCAAGCTTAAATTCCTTTATCAGCAATTTGATGTGTGTTGGGGAAGGAAAATATTCCTCTGAATCTTTTGTGCAGGCTTTTCTTATAATGCCATGCACATGTGAAAGTGCTATTTAATGGATGATATGTTATTTCATGTTTTCTTGCTGCTTGTTCCTGAGCACGAACTACTTTTACAAATAAACACTGCACTGGACTTAGAAGTCTTCATGCATTATAGATGCTTTTTTTACGTATCCTACACTATTTTTTGCTGGATAATTTGTGTCAACCTTTGTTATGCAGCTCCAAACTTAAAACAACTCAAGCCTGAGACCACTGAAAGTCACATTACTTGTATTTTCCAATGTCTTTGCTAAAGGCATGTCACTTAGGTTGGAAAAAAAGTACTTATCCATAGTATGGTTTTGGGAAAGTTTCATGAATAAGATTAATTTTTAAGGCTACCAGTGTTGCAAGTGAACACTGCAGTAACAAACTACTGAACCAGAATCTCATGTAGAAAACCACTGAAAGGAGTGCGCTCGTTTTTCTGGGTCATAGAAGACACAGAGCATTATCATTGCTACTAGCTCCTTTAAAGTAATTCTCCCACAGAGCTGGGACACAGCTGGTTGTTTGTATTCTCACATTCCTGAGTTGATAGTAGAGTGATTGCAAATACCTTGTACGAAGGAAAAATCACTTTGTGGAATTGATTCTGGTCAGAGTCCAGGCTGTGCTCACTGTCTCTTGGCAGAATCTGCTCCTGGCTGCTTGCTCACAGCCAGGAGCAGAGCAGAGAAGATACACAGCGTCTTTGCTTTGTGTCAGTGTCCAGAGGTCTCCTAAGGACACTTAAGCAATCCAAATTTGTCTTTCCTTGGCCTTCCAGTAGCTGAAAGTTGTTGTATGAGGCAGTGTGTAAGGCCAATGTCACCTGAGGATTTGATTTTGCAGATGATTTATGGTTCCCACATCAATATGTCCATCCACATGAAACTGCTGCAACACAGTCAATATTCTGGGTCACCATTTGTGATTTTTTTGTGCCTCTTTGCATTTTTGCAAATAAAAACTATTCAATATCAGACCAAGCTGGTTAAAAGCAGCTTGGATTTCACCTTCTAGTTTTATATCATATTTTAAAGAGCAGGTCAGTCATAGTCCTTTTACCATATTTTCTCTGAAGTTTCATTCATAAAAGAGCTTTGAATTTTATTCACCACGACCCCAAACACCTGTTTCTGCCTCTGAAAACAAGCTCATTGTAACTGATTCAAACCACAGACGAGAGCACAGGGAAAGGGTTTGTTTGATTTACCGTAAGGCCACCACGAGATTTATTTCAAGCTCTGATAAACAGACTTCTCAAGGATCTTAAAAAGCATCTCTGGGGCCAGGACCTCTGTTTACTCATCAGACTCTTAACCCACTTATGAAAGTTTCCACTTAAATGAAAACAATTCCTCTCTGAGACGGTGGCCCTTTGTGGTGGGCTTCACACCCTGCACAAGAAGTGCTCTGTGTGCTCAGACCTGTGCACAATCGTAGAAACTGCAAGACTATGGCAGCAGTGTAGGGGTAACTTGCCAACTCGGGGAAGCAATAATTTCTAGTTGATTTTAGAAAAGCTGGGAGCCGGGAGTGGGAGCAGAAAATGAAAAAGGCAAAGTTCTCCAAAGGATTCCCATTTAGAGAGGTCATGAGCAAGGACTGCCTAAAGATTATCAGGGGCGTGGAGACTACGCCGGTAACAGCAGCAAGCAGTAGCAGGAAGCAGGAGCAGGAAGCCCTCCTAGAGGCTGGGATGGTTCCCTGCACTGCTGTGGGACATGGGGGAGCTGAAAGACGAAGGGACATCCGAGCGCTCCGTGCGCGCCCTGCCCTGCCCTGCCCTGCCTGCCCCGCAGCGCCCTTGGGCTGGTCACTGCGCTGCTTCCAAAAGCCTACACCTCCTGGGAGGCTCCAAACATTCCTGCTTGTGCCAATATTCCAAAAAAAAAAAAAATGAACAAAAAAAACCAACCAAACAAACAAAAAAAAAAAAACCCACCACACCAATTTCCTTCAAGACAAATTAGGAACAGAGTCATTCCCAGACATACTGAACTATTAAAATGCTGTGGTATAACGCACAGCGTTCTAGCTAGAAACATCCATTTAATTATTCAATTGGGGAGCTGAGGCTCAGTTTAGGAAGGTTAGTTTCTAGTTCAGGTCAAGCATAAAATGGCTTGTTTTAAAGTACATCACTTTATTGTTAGCTTTTTTATTCAAGTATATTTCTAGAATTTGTGTCTAGGTCTTTTTCTCTCTTCTACAGTTCTCTAAAACACTGGTTCACCAACTAACGACTAAAATCTCAAATATTTACAGAAATTTTATGCAAAATAGCCTAACTGTGGTAATATTTAACAGAATTAAACAATAATATCTAGGATTATACATTTATGGGTCTTTCACCGGGTTGCTTTTTGTGAACAATGTCACCTCATTGAATTCACCCTAATGAGTGCTCTGTTGCATATCTTGCAGTGAACAAAGTTCCTCTGAAGGCATATTACCATTGCAGATCTCTTTTGAGTCACTCAGATCTCTCAATCTGTCACAGTTCACCCATCACCAATTAAAAGATAACTTAACCCTCGGATAGGTCTACAAACTTTGATAGAGCAAAATTACCAAAGATATTATCCAATGTTTCATCAAATATTATCAATGTTTCAGTACAATTTAGGACTTAGAAAAATCTGGAAATCTGCTAACTGGAATGGAAAATAAGTGTTTGTGTCAGCCTGAATGACTGAGGAATTCAGTGATTTGTGTGTTATTCTCTAATTTGATGGCTCTCAAAACAGTAAGTACTTTTTAAAAAATCGTTCCACAATCCTGTATTTGAACACCCACTTCTTTCCCAGACTTAATCTAGTCTGATCAAAAAAAAATTATTATAAAAATATTCTTGTTTCTGAACTATAAAAGTGAACAGCCCCCGTGCTGTGCTCTATTATTTTTATTGCTTTTTCAGAAACCTATTTTATATTTTCATGAGATTTTACCTCACTTAATGCTGTGACCTATCATCCACCAATTTCAACATTATATATACTGATCATTAAACATGGGCCTAATAACGACAGCTTTGAGACAAGTTGTTCAGGCAAGACTAGTTAATTTTTGAGTGTTCTGCCTTCATGGGCAATGCACAGAGCTCTGGCAGGGATGGTGATCACCTGACCCATCTCAGGTTAGCCTTGGGAATGACCGTGCCCGGAGGAGGAGCAGAATTCACCTCTGATCTTCTGAGCAGTGCGGAGGCTGCCCGTGCCCAGCTCTTCTCAAAGAACAGAGCAATGCCATCTCTCTTTGCTCCAGTGTGTTCAGCCAAGCGTTTTGGTGACTCAGCCCCACTTTAAGGTCACCTAAGACCTGGAGGAGCATGAGTAAGCCCTGCTGCTGCTGCTCTGGGGGCTTCCTCTGTTTCTATCTGGGTAGATGATATGGACAAATAAGCAGCAATAAGTAGGGTACAAGTGGGATATATTTGCAAAATACAGCTGAGTAAGACCAGCAACTGAATCACACAGAAGAAATTGTTAGAGAATGAATTTCCACTTAACCTCTTCTCTTTTTTCTCCCTTTGTCATTCTTAATGCAGAGAGGAAAGAAAAAGTTGACATTCAGAAATGATCCATGAGGTCCGTTTGTGAGGGAAAGATCTTTTGGTAAAAAAAAAAGCTGTGGTCACATTCCAACTTACAAAATATTTGAATAAACATTACAATATTTTAGTGTTATTGAAAGCCCTTTGAAAGTTAAAATAAATAAAATAGTGCACTATGCCACACTGATATTTTTTAAACAATTCTGTTTCTAAAGCAAATACTGATGTATGAAATCTTGTTTGAAAGATGTCAACTTTACTGAAAAGCCTGTTTCTGGGGCAACCCTGTTTGATTTACACTCCCTGAACAGATTTTCTCTGCAGAACTTTCACGCTATTACCTTCTATTGTACTCTGCAGTCAAAACCTCTTCAGTACCTATTAGTCTCCTACCCTTTCTAAAGTGCTCTGTAGTAAGTCAAAGTAAATGGGTAGGGAGAAATGGCCTTTAATATTTTACTGAGCAAACCTGGTTATAACCAGCCTCCTGTCACACAGCCTTGGTTCTTGAAGTGTGTTTCATTAATTCTTCAGTGTGTCCTGTGATATCCTTTCTGATCATCATAGGATAAAGTTCATTTCCTTCACACTCTTTTTGAAGCTCTTTGAGGTGGTTTTCATTTTTGTTTCCAGATGTACCAATAGTTTTGTGCTTCTAAGCCAAATATGGTTTAAATTTCCCTTCTATTCAGGAAATGAACAAAATAATCCATGGCTATACTCATGTAAAGCACATAATTTGTCTCCCAAGTGCTTGCAGCAGAGTCAGAAAAAGCAACTGAGCACTGGCTGTCCTTAGCAATGAAACCTTCTAATTTCCAGCCTAAGACCCATTACAGGGCTGAAGTCCATTCTGCAAAGCAACTTTAAAACATTTTACATTGTGTCAGGCATGTCAGTTTATTAAGTTAAAAGACAGCAGGGATATTTGAGGGAGGTGCTTTAGTGCTTCCTGCTCCTCACACACATTTGGTCCTGAAGTACAAAAGCAAATATGATTTCATCACAAAGTTTAAAGATTTGTCTGGTCCCAAATCATATCTCTGCACTCTCCAGACCACTGTTTAGACACCCAGCTCCTGCTGTCTGTGGCAAGGAAGTGCCAGGAGAAACATCCTTCTGCTGCAATGGGAGGGAAGTCTCTGGGGAGGTTTAGGATGTGAGAGCCCAGCTGCCCTCAGCCCCCGACGTGAATCATCCTGCAGATGCTGCAGTCTCTCTAGCAGCAGACATTTGATGAGTTGCTTTCTAACCCAGTAACCTGGCAAACACTGTGTAACCTTTGTGAAACCCAGACAGTCTGGATCAGACCTGAACATTAGGCAAAACCTCTCATTTTTTTCTTTCACACATGTATATAAGCACCTCATTCATAACTGGTTTATTGTTTAGCTGAGCAGGGGGAGCCCTAATGTTTCTAAAATATGAGCAAGCTGATATCTTAGAGAAATATGTTCAAAGCTAGACCTAGAATTGCTCACCTTGTGAGTCAAAAAGCATGGGAGAAAATGCATACACTGTTATATACTGTCAAGCAAATGCAATTATTTTTCCTGTCATTCCTTGAATGCACACATATACTCACTGCTCAGAAACAAATTTGCTGTTTGGGGTTTGTATGCTAGAAAAAGAAGTAAGAGATTTTTGTTTAAACAAAGAGACAAACAATGAATCCTTGGCTTTTGGTCCTGTGGGCTGAAGCCAAAAATCATTACAAATACCTTGCTGCACATATTTCAGATTGACATGAGGACCCATCTATAGGGAAAAACAAAACAAGTCCCTTCAAAGTAAACTATCTTTTGAAACAATAAAATCCAAACTACTGTGATTGGTAGCACCAGACCTGGAAATTTTTATTCTGGTGTGTTGTACAATGACTCCTTCTAACACATTATCTATGGACTTCTGGCTGTCTGGAACAAGTGGACAGATTACTCTGAACTGACTCCAGACCTGGCAGGTATTTTTCCAGCATGTGTGAGTTGCACACAAGACATTTTGGTACATTGCTAATATGAGAGTTGGACTCGAGAAACAAGGGAGCTCTCAATTTCTTATGACCAAACAGCATCAACACCTTAACAGGCAGTAAGTGAAGCAGGCAGTAACAAAGATAAAAAGTTTGCAGATACAACTTCTACCCCAATATCTGGGGTAGAAGTTGTTTCTTGATACAGTTTGAAAGCCCATCTTTTCTTGGCTGCCTGGAATGGGGTGTTTTGAGGAGTGCTTGGAAGCAGCTGGAGTCTCCAAGATTCAAAACAGTTCAACATATTTATGTTCCTAATTTATTCTGGAAAAAAAAGTGAAGAACTAAAGAATGGGTAGGAGTTCAGGATATAGTCTCTAACAGCCAAATCTACTCTAAAAAGCAGCAAACATTTAAACAGATGGGATGTTCTTCTCTTGACTTTAACAGGCATCAGACAGACAGCCAAAAGAACTTCTTGTAAAATTTTATGATCCAAGAAATAGAGATAACAAACTATTAAAAATTTCTAGCTTCACATGATATACAAATTACTATGTTGTGTGTGGTTACAAGTGAAGAGCTTTTCATGTGGATCACTTTATGGCATGTTGGCAACACCCTGATCCTCTAGCCTTCCACTTTACTGGAACACAGAGAGGTCAGGATGCACCCTGTGCCCCCTCCACACAGAGGAACATTTTCTAGTCCTCTTCCCTACATGTTTTCATGAGTATAGGTCTCATTCTGCCCTCAACTCATGGACCAAGCCAGGTATCAGCTTGTCTCAAAATGATTTTATGAAAGAGAAATTGGCATTAAGCATCTAACATGACCCAAAAAATCTTTTGTGTAGTTGGAAGATTTATACGTCACTAAAGTAAAATAAAACATTCAAACCAATAAGGTAAATATAAATTGTAATACTTGGCTGCTTCTTAAATGAGATATATTTTGAAAACACCACTGCTTTCAAAACTTAAAGAGAAGCCAAGTAATTTAAAAACATTCAAGCTTATGTGGTATATAGATCACAATAAAGGCAATCATAGTGAAACATATTCAAAGGTACTGATTTAATTAATTTTACCCTCAGAAAACTCCCTTTAAAAAAATGAATGAAATGGCTTTGACCTTTAGATACATGAGGAATTGGACATGGAAACCTTATTTAGGGCTTCTCAAAACTGCAGTGGCACTCTGTGGGCCTTAGATCAATCAATAGCTTAAGTTTCTTATTTTAACTTAGCATATTTGATTTCTCCATTTAACCAGTCACCCTTTTAGAGACAGCTTATTAGTAGGACAGCTTAATTGATCATTTCAATCTTATTTGCACATAAATTCTGCGTCAGATTGTTTTCTTTCAATCAGAGATGTGGTAGGTGTCTTAGAGAGACTCTGTCTGAATGTTAACTCAGGTTAATTGTACCCTGTATCAGACCTCATTCTCTCTATCAGGTGAGTAATATTCATTTGTCTCACCTCCAGTCTGCATAGAGACACATAAATTTCCTGTGCAATTGCAAATACACTGCGTCTTTATCATTTTTGACATGCCTCTCTCTCCACAGAGAGCATGTCTCAAACTACAGAAAACATCTGTCTACTGAAATACTCTGCAACAAGATATGTGGGTGCTTTATAATTTCTGGTGCATGTTGATACAGAGCATTTTCTTCTCTAAAACCTTATTTGCAACATGATGTCTAGTCTCTCAGACTACAGAAATGAATCCATGAGCAACAACAGTTTTTCTTTTCACAAGTAATTCCTTCCCTTGCTCATGCACATTCCTCAAATAACATATAAGAAATGTTCAGCTGCACTACTTTTTTCCTATATATCATTCCTTCAGGTATCAGAAAGCATAAAAGTTAACATAAAGTTTTGAGTATCCCTGACAAGAGACATATCAGAAGGTCAAACAATTTTTGGCACCCCTCACTACCATTGTCACTATTATCCCTACTGGACACGTTAAACACAGGATCAAATAGCAGTTTGTCTACTGGATTCTGCCACAGAACCCAGCTGTTTCCCAAAGACTCTAAAGTTGCACAAAGTTTCACTATTTACCCATGAACAAAAGTATGATTTTTCCCAGTGTCCCATGAAATACAAGTCAATTGAAACTGCTCTCAAGGATGTGTAACACTAGAAATTCCCAATTACTCTGCCTCTTAGTGATGGTGTTCTTGGAAATATCAGTGTTTAGCAATACAGGGCTTGAAGGCAGATATGAAGGAATTATCCCTTTCTGCATTCCTGGCCCATAGATTCTTTTTAGCAGTATAGGGAAGCAGAAATGTAGAGCACAGTCTGAGATTCTTCAAGAAATATAAAGATTGGGAGCCAGAAACTTACCCAAGTTTTGCTAAACAATATGTGGTTTTGCTCTGAGATAAAGACACATTTGTACTATCTGCTCCTGATCTTCTATTCTGTGATATGCACAGAGGAATATTCCCCACACAACTGTAAGTGCAAATAGACATTTTTTTAGATCATGATTGACTTTTAAATGACATATCTTGTAGAAAAGCAAATAGAAAGTTTAATTAAAACTGAGCTCAGTCATGTTGAACCTGCAACCTTTGAAATAAGCAGTCAGGCTGTTATCCACTTGGATACCTGGTCTCCATGGGTGTGAGTCCTTATGTATATATATGCACACACACATGTGTATTTTTGTATATACATACACATATGCATGTAGGTATGTGTGTATATGGGAGTTTACCTGCTGCACTCATGTTCCCAGAGAACAATAGCAACCTGGAGAGAATACAACATCAAAAATCATTTTCAAAATCAAATATAACTAGTACTCAGTTCAAACAAAACCTATTCCCCAATTCATACAAAGATTTAAGTGCATAGAAAATTTAATGAAGGTTAGATTTGCAGTAATAGTCTGTTATTTTGCTTGAACCAAAGATATTTGAGTACTTTTAAGAGCCAAACATTAGCACTATTCAGTACATGAGCTACCGATTTCAGCGGGATCAAGGTTTGGCCCCTCATGGCCTATTTTGGAATTTTAATGAATTTATTGTTTGACTGCTTTGAAATGTCTCTTGGCAGTGAGCTGTTGCAAATATAATGGTTTGATAATGAAGGACCATTTTTTCTCTCTCTATGCTGTACTGGCTGTACTTTTCAGCTATTGTGGATTAGAAATTGTTCAGCAAAATAACTATATTAACATTATGGAGGGAAGTTAATTAAAAGTCAGTTGTAAATGCTAAATGCAAACAACATTGAATCCTTGCTTCAAACTCCATACGTAAACAAAATATAACAAAAAGTAAAGGTAATCTACTGTTATTTTATCAGAAAGAACATCTTTGAAAAATGAATTAAATACTTCTTTAATTCTTAATCCATAAATACATGCAGACAAATGGCACCAATAAAGTGACTTCAGGATATGGGAGTGATTGTGTCTGTCTGTGCAAGCCCATCAAGGGACTAATATTTAAGGGTTTGGTATTAAAGCTGAATTTGAATTATTCCTGGGTTGTCATATTTAAGACCTAGAAGAGAGTATACATCCATGTATATCCTAGCTTGTTATGTGATTTCTGTAGATTAATATGTTTTTTCTTGGTGAGTGGTTTTTTTGCACAGTTTGGGGATTTTTTTTTTAAATTCCTGCGTACATAATGTGCTATTTCAGTCTTCTAACTTTTCTTTTCAAGATATAAGTATTTCTGCTCCTGACAAACTGTGTCTTTAAATGTTTCTATTCTCAGTCATTTCCCCACATCCCTCTGGTGAGTACATTGTCAGCATGGGAATTTGGGAATCTGAATTACTTCCCTCAAATATTCTGCCCTCTGTGTGTGAGATTCCTGGCCCGAGTAACTGAAGTCATGCAGGGATTCAAGGTGAACTAACAGTATTAAAAAATTGCCATGAGCTTTCTTAATATCCAGCTTTTAATGGTTACCTGTGACATCCCTCTCAATCACACCACACACCAAAAAAAAACCAAACAAACAAAAAAAAAACCCCATTCCTTATTAAATAAGTCTGCCTGGGAAACATTCAAGTGCGTTGGATGACTGCGCCAATGCTGGTTTTGGCTACAAAGCTATGCTTCACATGCAAAAAAACATGAGATACTCTATCAAGTGTCTTCTTGCCTACACCATATTCAGGAAATTCCCTATTCAGCTGAGATCAATCAACCATGATGAGAAAAATATATGTTAAAGTTTAGAGTATGCTGGTGACTTCTGGTTTCAAGCAGCCTCTCTGAAATTTGGCTTTCAGAGGGTCCTCTACAGCAGTAATGTGAGAAAGGTAAAAGAGTTAAATTTGTCCAGTTGGAGGGCACTGAGTGAAACATACTTCATGTCTCACTCTGATAACTCCTCGAAGGAGAGAGTGAGAGGATGCCACCACTGCTATGAAAATTTGCTACATCATGCTTCTGGAGAACATCTGTCCTAAGTAATCCATGTTTGCTGGCAGACCGAGCCAACTTAATAAAATGCTTTGTGTGTATGATGGCCCTCTCCAATCATATGTAGAAAAAGGAAAGGGAATTCAGTGGAATTGCCAAAAAAAAAAAAAGCCAAAATAGCTGTAGTGCTTTACAGTATATCAGGGATAGCTGCAAGTGTTTCTCATTTACACAAACCATGAAGAAATTCTGGCATGATGGACAGGGAAGGGAACATAAGGGCATTAATGTGCTTTCAGGGCTTCAGTAGCCTATGCCTTAGCAGCAGCTCCATTGTGGGGCCTGGGCTATTCTCACTATCCTTTTCTAAGACAGGGGGTTTATGTACCCCAGTCTTCTCCTCCCTATCATTTCAAACCTAGCTAACTTGTTGGGACAGTGACAATTCTGTCAGGTTGGCAATGTCACCAACTGCAGCTGGAACAGGTCTTATTTTAGCTCATGCTTTGGCAATAGTAGCGTTTTTGCTGACAGCACCAGGACAGTCAACAGAATCCCCACCCTCTCTGCAACTCAGCAGCAGTGGGTGACAGAGCCCAGACATAGATTCTTTGCATATTTTAACTACATAGACAAGTAAATATGTTCTTGACACACAACATTGTCACCATTATAGTTCAAATATGGGACTTAAATCACAGAAGAAGAGCTCTTTTTTAATAATTCCTGAATGACGACACTCAGAGAATGAGGACATGAAGTTATATATTTAAACTTCCTGTCTATAAGTACACTGGAAATAAAAACATTGGGTTGCTTTTGGAAGAAAATATTCCCCAGTCCTTGGACAGCAAAAGCAGGTTTGTGCATAGTTAGACCATTTATAGTTACTTTATCCATTTTCTCCTGTTAGTCTTCTTGTGTACCTCGGTGTCTCACTGAAATGTTCTTTGTGAAATTCTGGGAGCTTACAGCTTTCCAGAAAAGAAAAACTTATCAAGGGAGAAAAAAATTATATGACTTTTCACTCCTGAAAGAGTGTCCTAAACCTTGGGATATGAGCCACCTACAAAAATATAACTTTTAAGGGAGAATAGGAAAGGAAGAAAGGAAAAGGAAAAGGAAAAGGAAAAGGAAAAGGAAAAGGAAAAGGAAAAGGAAAAGGAAAAGGAAAAGGAAAAGGAAAAGGAAAAGGAAAAGGAAAAGGAAAAGGAAAAGGAAAAGGAAAAGGAAAAGGAAAAGGAAAAGGAAAAGGAAAAGGAAAAGGAAAAGGAAAAGGAAAAGGAAAAGGAAAAGGAAAGAGGAAAGAGGAAAGAAGAAAGAAGAAAAAAGAAAGAAGAAAAGCGGAAGATCTTGGGCAACATTTAGAATTACCTTAGTGTGACTAGCATAACTTGCTCTGAGATGCTGTAAGAGCTTTTCAAGTAATATTTCTCCAATGAACCAGCAAGGTACTGCAGAATCCTGGTAACATTGGGTGGAAATCAGATAGAAAACACCTTCATAAATACACTATTTAATGATACTCCCAAAGACTCTATAAACATTTGTCTTATGTTTCCTCATAATTTTTAATAGACAGAAAATATCTATTTAAAAAGTTTTGGGGCAGAATGAAAATAAAAGAGAAGCAGTGTGCAGAAGCCTCCTGATTAGCTGCAATCCAGAGATAAATTACACATGTTTATGCAGGAGGTCAGTTACTACTGTAGCAGAGAAGAGATAAATATCTGGTTAGTCAAGCATAACAATTGTACTCTGAGCACTTGGCAATAGATGGAATTCGCTATTTGATAAAACTGTTTACTTAAATTCACCCAGTAGGAATAGCCAACGTTTAAGTGAGGCTATATCTCACAAGGGCATAATCTATGGAAATGTATGTCACATCCCATGAATACTAAGCAAATTCATTATGAACAGCAGTATTTCCTAAGAATCTGTAGTGATGGAACCTTTAAATTAAATTGTATCTCTTGACTTTACATTGTAATCATGTTCATCAGCCCATTCCTTATCTTTCCTTCTTTGAGTCATCAAACCCATGAGCTTGTCAACATACAAAAGCATATTTGAGCAGCTCAGCCCAAGAACAAAATGGGGAAAGAGACAAAAGAGTCATTCCTCATAACATGGAGCCTCAAATTCTTTACTGCAAAAAGCACAGTGGAAAAAAAACCCCTGGGATTAAGAAATACAGAACTAAATACCCATGCTAGAGCAATAGAAAGGACTTGATTTCCTAATCTCTACACTACAAAGGTATTGATTGTAATGCTTAAGAGAGACAAGATACCCTCTGACACTTGGATCAGTCAGCAGGATTTCTAAAAGACAATTGTTATGAAGATTAAACCAGTTTCCTCCTCATAAGACAAGTTCCCAAACCATATGGTAACAGGAAAAAAAACCCACTCTTTGCCTCTCCAGCTTTCCCAGGACCACCTCAGTGCTATCATTAATAGCCTGCTTAGACCTCCACTGCTCAGTGAAGTATTTCCCTCATCTGACAACAAAGTGCCTTTTTCTTTGGGTGAATTACCTACCAACATACTTATCCAAGTGGCACAGGACTTCCTTAATTTCTTCAACATAACTATCAAGTCATCAGAGAAACAACAAATGATTGTTTTGACAATCATTTCCCAGTCCTATGCCAGACCTTACCCATCTTCATCTATTAGTGACAGTCTCTTTGTGACATTGTCTTCCAGTGTATTTCACTACCTGCGTGCCTTGCTTTCACAGCGCTCAAAACCTATAAACAGCCACCAAGAGGCAAAGGGTACTGGTTCTGCACAGCTAACAGTTCTGAGTTTGCACCCTCTTATTTCCAGTAGACTCATAGGACAAGTCAAAATTAACACTCTTCCTTTCATCTAAATAGGAAACATACATATGAATGCCTCGAGTGTCTTGCATCTTTTTGAACATTACAGCCATCTGGAATGTATGCTTTCAAGCAAAAAGTTCTTCAGCATCCAGAAAAATTGTTGATAAGAACTTTTACTGAAAGTAAATGGCAGCCTTTATCACTTTAATTGTATTTAATTGTATCAGTAAATCTCTATATGGATTTCAATATTTGCCCCAGCAAATACTTTTTTATTCTCATTTCTCTGTCAGAAATTAGTTTGTTTGCTGTATAAAAAGTGTGATTTTATTGTGTCAATCCAGTGCATAAGTACATTTTAAAGCAGAGCAGAGGTGATACCAGACTTTTTTTAGTTTTTAGTAAAGGTACTTAGATTTCTCACAAATGTTTCAGTATGTATGTGAAATACACAAAATTATAAACATGGTTGATTTAAATTCCTTTATAAATGAAAAGGAGTCATTAAAGAATGATTTTATACTTTTGGTTTTCATTTAGCTCTCTTACAGACATGTTATCTTCCTTTTTTTCACCCAACTTCTTATTCGGTACAGGTACACAAAAGGACACCATTTGTCATATCAAATCAGCCCCAAGGTCCATCTAACAGTGTGTGTCTCCTGTTGGTGATGATAAATGTTAGATGCACCAGAGAAAGTTTAGGACAAAGCCAAATAAATTGTCCCTTGATCTCTCTTAATAGAGACTGACCAAAATCTTGAGGATTGAGATCTCTTTCAAAGTTTTGTCAACACTTTGAAGTCACTCCACGGTTCAGAAAACCCATAGTCTCTTCTGAGTGAAGTAATACAAAATCCTGAAAAGTCCATGGATTTCATACTGCGGGGTGATGCCAATTGCCCAAACACAAGGTTTCTGAGGCGCTGGGTGCAGCCAACACCTGCTCACTCCCGAGTTCACCTTGCACCCTTCAAGCACTCATGCTCGTGCACTTTTGATCTGGTTTTCTTTGCTGCATCTTCACAGAAGAACTAATAGGATAAAAGGTGTTCAGTGCTCTGTGAGACCTTTCTCTTTCACTGTGGAAGGACTGCAGTAAACAAATATTTACAGGAAGTAGGTAATACAGCAGCAGAGATTGCATATGTTACTGCAAGTAGAAGTGTCTTTGTGAAATTACTTCTCACTTTCCATTGTCCTGTGCAATGCTGCTTCAACACAGATTCCTTCTCACCAGCATTTCACTGCTGTGGATGTATTATGTTTAACATGCTTTCTCGGTTTGGGCAGATGTATGTTTTTGGCAACACTATATTCATCTGTTGAAGTCCCTACATGTGGCAGCATAGCACTGTCTGAGCTGCCTGTGCCTAACTCTATGCATAAGCCTGGATTTCTGTTGCTGGCAGAGGAAAATCCCCTTTTGATCATATAAAGAAGGCAAAGCAAATCTTAACAGACTTAGATGGTATTCATTTTCCATTGGCATTTATTAAAGGTCTCATCCAATACCAATATAAATCAAAAGCAGTTTTTATTCTTTGCTTATCAATAAGCATCTGGGTAAGTGCCCAACACATCTGTTCATCTTTTATCAAAATTTTTAATTAATGTATCATGGAGAATTGAAGGTACTTTGAAACATTTTTTATAGTGCTACGTCATTAATATCTACAGGAGTGCCATGGTGTACTTGACATGACTTGAACTGAATGGGTGGTATAGAAGATGTTCAGCAAATTTTAGATTACTCACACCATTTCAGACAGCAAATATTCATATTCATTAAAAGAAAAAAAAAATACAAAAGGCACGTCAACCTGATGTAAGGTTCTTTAGCATTTACCATCTGGAGACATTCCAACAGGTATATTGGCATGATTGTTGCAAATTCAAAGAAGCTGAATCTTTGAAATAGATTTATGTCTACAATTAAGTCACAACAAGAAAGGTATTTGGGAAGTTTTGATTGACAGAAGATGGAAAAGAATACTATGTTTGACTAGTGGCAACTAAATGAACTCCTTTAAAAAGTAAGAATTAAGTATCTATTAGCGCTGTGATGGCAGAAAAATGTAGTACTAATAGAAATATTAAAATTTAACTGGTAACCACTTATGTAATCCTTTAAAACATTTTGTGCATGTGACTCCTTGAAAAGATGTGCTGCCATATGAAGAGCCTTCCACAAGCATTTATTTCAGAATAGAAGTAGCCTTACTAATTAATTAATTTATTTTTTTATTTAAATTAAAAATTCAGCAAACTCCTGACCAAGAAATAGGTGAAAAATTAGATTAGTTGAAAAACTTCTCAAAGTAGTTCACTATTTTCATGATGTGATTAACAAACACATGATAGTCTGAGTACTTTGAAGGGATTCAGGACAGCTAGACAGAAAGGCAAGTATCCCCAAGTAAGGTGTCCCATAATGAGAGAAAAAGTCCCCTGAATCTTACTTTTATCCTTCCTTCTGAAATACTAAAGAATTTCTTACAATAAAAAGAAGAATTTTCAAAGAAACCCAACAAACATCAGGTGTTTATGGAGACACAACTGTCTCCCAAAAGTTCCTGTTGATTTCTCAGTATTTCTGTAGGCAAAATAATGGCCTCTTCTTGTAGATCTTATGACTGTTATCTTCCTTCTCTTCCTAGACTGTCAGGTCATCTTGAAATTCAACCAGAAATTGACCTTAAGTTTGTCAGCTCACTAGCCTCTGATATTTTCTTCTCATTTAATAACCTCAATTTCAGAAGGTAAGGAAAGAATATATCTATTTCAAAACTCAGGCATTTACCAGAAACTTCTTTGTTAGGTAAGAGAAAATATCTCAGACATATGTAAAAATTTTGACAATTTTTGACCGGAAAACAAGTTGACATTTGATTATATAAAAAGTAAAATAAAAGAACATTGTTACAACCCAATGTCACTTTCTGTAGTGCTTCCCGGAAATGAGCAAGAAGAATGACTGGATGCAATATCTATTTACATAAAATGACAGCTATCTCACCAGTACATCAACTAAGTTAGCACCACAGCAGATTAGCCAGGGCAAATGCATTGATGTTTGAAATTAACTCATAGTTTCTTGTCCAGTTCACCTAAAAAACAGGAAGAAAAATAGTATGATGCAGTGCTTGCTGCCAGAATCATCCTCATCCCGAGGCTTCTTGTATCCTTACACAAATGCTTGTTTGTATTGGGCCTTAGCAAAAATAGAGATGAAATTTCAAGATAAGCTAAATGGAGCACAAGTATTGCCACTGAAACAGTGAAATGGTGGTCATTTGTTCACTTTGTACCACACACTTGGTTCTGCTGAGTGAAACTCCTTGAGCAAAATTGCAATTACATATAATGTTGTCTTGAGGTTTTTGGCACATAGTGCTCAGTTTTTATTGTCAGTGTGCTGGAAAGTCCTACACAGAAACTCATGTACACAAAATTTCAAGAGGGTCTTAAACGTCTCTAATATTGAAAATATTGGCTATTACTCATAGGCCACGAAGTGGTCCTCTTAGGTTAATGGTTTCCTAGTCAAAAATATCCAGTTGCTTTACACGGGAAGCCACAAAAACTAACACTCACTGAAATGGTTTTCCTTTAAGCAAACACAAGTATCAGAACAGCAGATGACAGGCAAGAACTGGATTCAGTAATACTGAATTCTAAAGAATTTTCAACCAAAAAAACACTTCAATAAAACCCTTGAACAAACATTTGAACGAAGTCCATACCCTACCTGACAGGGGGCTCCAAACATTTCATGGAAATAACAGAATTACAAGCACAATCTAATGTATTTTGGAAGTTGGTTCTACCAACACTACTGAGAAGGTACTAGTACTTCTTCTCCTCTGTGCTAATGCAGGTATCCTCTACACAGTTTTAAGTTTTTCCAGAGAGCAGTAGCTCCAGAAAAAATGTTTGAGGAGATATTTGCTCTCACGGTTCTTAATATTTGCTCAAAACACTCTGATCATTGTCTCTGAGTTCCATCGCACCCTTAAGGGGAAGGGAGTGCCCAAGATTCAGAGATGCTCATTCTTAAAAGGAGCAACAAAAGTCAGTGGATCTTCAAAAGCTCACAAAGTTTTATTAGTAAGCCATACATTTATTGTAATTGGTATAACTTAGACCCTGGCCTCGCATACAAGCGCATGACAATGGGTTTTGGATGAAGGGGTAGGGCAAAATAGAAGAGGGAAATTAATTTAAGATAGGGAAGAGAAAGAAAGAAAGAAATATCAATCCAGTTGAAGGGTTGCCCAGAGTCCTGAGCTGTACAGTCCCGGGCTTCATGTGGGTATCTTTTTATCAACAAGTTTTCCCCATCTGGAGAAAAGTTTTTTGCTTTATATGCAAATCAGTGGCTATAAGTGGTCCATTCTTCTAGATCTGTATGGAAATTGTTCAGAGGGCTTTGGGAGCCTTTAGTGGTCTTGATCCCCCCTAGGTGTGTCAGCCTGTGGTCAACAGCCCATTCTCACTTCTTGACTTCATTCCTGCACTTGCACTGTACTGTGTTCTGCTTTTGTCCAAGATTCAGGACAAGGATATTGGTCCCAGAAAAATGCTGCCCTACCTCCATATAGCCCCTTCTCCTGCAGCCACATCCTGTTCTTTTTCACAAAGCGTCATTACCAACAATCCTTGTGCAGCTCCACAGCTGTCTGGCTGCTGGAGTTTGAGACAGACACATTACTCCCCTTTATTTCTAAACCAGCAGGACTGATACCCATGCACAAAAATAAGTTTTCTAACAAACGGAAAATTTTTACTTAACTGCCTCTTGTGGGGATGGGTCTGGGCAGTTGAGGTCAACATTTGGTTGAATTGTATCCTTCTGCACTGGGAATGTGTGCAGAGCAACTATGTAAATGCTGAATGACTGCAGTAATGATTACTGTTCATTCTCTGAGGACAGCAAATTGTTGAACATCTCGTGTTACAGGAAACTGAAGCAAGAGGTTTATTAGACAGTTCTGCATGGGAGAGATGCTGTGTGAACTCTTTCATGTTCAAAGATGTGATTTAAATTAATGCATAAGCTGTGCATACCCTGCTAAAATAGGTGGCATTAAGCTATGCTAAAAAACACAACTTAAATATATTTCTTCTTTTCAGCTGCCATGTCTGTGAGACATTGAGAGGATTAGTGTTGGTCTAGGAAAAAAATAGAAAGGAGTGGAACAAAAGAGTCTTGTAGAGACCAGAAATACTGGGGAAGGCCAAAGTTGCAACAGGTAGAGCTTGACTTTGTGAGGTAATGTGCTTTTGGAAGGCTTGTATTCCTCCAGGCTTTCCCTGTTTTCATGATGAAGTGTAAAATTTTCTTTCCCTTTCATGAGTAAAGCAGCATATTAGAACTCATAACACTTCATATATTTTTCAGATTATTTCATTCAACAAAATGAGATTCCTTTCACCCAGAAAAAAAAAAAAAAAACAAACCAAAAACAAAACAGCCTCCTACATAAGACAATGCTGAAAGATTTTAAATTCTAACTCTGTAGGGACAATTTAAAGTCTATTTTCCTTCATCCAACTGTTGGGTGAGTTGAGGTTTCTTTTTCATTATTACTCTGTCTGTATGTTTATTACACTCTCCTCCTCTTTTTCTCAAAACGCTGATTGCCTTCAGCTGCTTGTTACTATTTGGTTTTCTGTATCGCTTTAGTATCTCTTTAGAACGTCTCCCCCTTCTCTCTTTTTTCCTTTGAGATAGACTTGATTCCTTTCTATGCATTTTTCTTTTTTAAAATCCTCTCTTTTCCCCTGTTTTCTTTCATTATATATTCTTCCCCCACCATATGTTTACTTTATTAGCATAGGAGAAAGTAATAAGGCTCATTTATGGCTGCTGTGTCTTGTAGATTTGGGCTGAGAGGGTCTGTGGTGGATTCAGAAGTTGCTACTCTCAATTAAGCTGCCCCCCCAAGCACAAGATACTTTCTCTGTACCCTGGGATAACCACAGAAAGTGCCTTCAGAAAGTCCTTGCCAAGAGGACAAATGCCAGACAAATACCATTTTTTGTCCACATATCTCTAACAACTCTCCCATTTGAGTCAAGGGTATTTGGGCTAATAAGTGATAGAAGTTTCACATCTTCTATTCATAACAAAAAAAAAAAATAAAATAAAATGCCTGTGCTATCTGAAAGTATAAAGAGATAGCACAGAAAGCAGCAAGAGCTCAAATGCCAAAAGCCCTGGCTTCAAACAGACCCTTCCTGCTGCTTCTCTAAAGAATGTTCCGGAGTAGACTCGAGGGAAAGATTTTGTGACTGTTGCTCCAGCCAGCAGGGGCTTTGTTGTTAACAACTGTGGGCTTTAACGAAATAAGTACTTCTGCGACCGATTTTCTTTTTCCTATCAGCAAATAACACATATGACAACAATGTGGACCCATTGCTCTACTTGTCCTGTCATCTTTATGCATTTCATTCTATCTTTCTTGCAGATCACTGCTAAAATGAAAATACGATAGAAGTCAGTGCTTCCAGGGATCAAACTTTCCATTGTTCTTTGAATAAGAAATTGTATTTGAGTACAGTGGTTTGCATAAGAATCAGTCCCTTTCTTTGTATCAAGTCAGTTATTTTCAGCTCAGAGTAGCAATCTTTGATTTCCTGGTTGTAACTATGGCAATAAGATTAGCTGGTATTCAGTAAAATTCATTTTGCAAATTAGCATGGGAGGGTGCCCATGACTGTGATAGGAGAAATGTAAAAATATTGTGGAATGAGATTGAAATTAAATCAGAACTCAGAATACTCCTCAAAATAATGATTCTCAGACTTATCCAGCACCATCTGGTAGTTTGTGAATGATTTACAGTTAGCCACAATAAACATGATGGGATCAATGGGCCTGATGGGGGTTATATTCCTTACTCAAAGCCATTTTAAAAAAGCATTTTAAGCCCATTTTGGGTGGATGCTGAATTCTTTGATCTGGGACTTTTGTAGCAGTAGCAGTCAAATCAATTTCAAACACTTTCATTACAGCACGAATCTACAAAGCTCATTATGGTCTGAGAGGAAAAAAAATACAAGAAATATAGAAGTTGTCCTCTAGGCTTCGGGCCATCTTATAATGAGAGTAAGAATGAGCAGTGGTAGATACTATTTTGAGTTCTGCCTCTGTGTTTCTGCTGCATGGTACAGTCCTGTCAATTCACCAGAACAGCAGACCTTAATCTGCACACACTAAAGATAGCTTCCTGAAATTTTAAACCATTTTCAATAAATCTTGGGTTTAATCATATTTCTTTTCTAATGAGTCTCCTGTCAATACCCAGCCTTTGCTGTGCTTAATTATATAGGCCATCAAAGTAAGAAGGGAGGCAGGTTTAGATACATTTTTTTCCAGAACTTTAACAAACATCTTTTTTATTATTATTGGCCTTTTTCCCAAGGAAACTGTTTCCTTAATAAGAAAATAATTGAAAAAGTGATGGATTTTAAGGAAATATTTTACTAACTTGTTATTTCATTAGTTTGCTGTGATATGATCCTTCATTTTATATGATCTGATACTGAATTGACATTGATATGTTTCTTTCAATGTTTCTTTCAAAAAGCAAGTGACATTTTATTTTGCTGCTTCTTCTTTTTCTTCTTTTGGATACAGTTGTTTACAGCTTTTCTTGAATGTAAGCTGACACATTATAAGGATGGCAGCGATCAACCCTGCAGCCCTGCACAGCAAGAGAGTAACATTGCATGAAATTTCATCTCCCAACACAAGTTAAGCTCAAACAATGTCCTTCCATACTGCATAAGGCGTGTACTGGCCCTCTATGAAGTGAGTCGCTCTCACAGAAAGAAAACACAAGTTCAAATTTCATAACTAGAATGAGTAAAATAGAATTTTGCCTTTATGAATAATACGCAGAAGCTTAGGATTCACTGTCTGTCCCGGTCATACTACCAAATTGCATGGCCAGCTTCCAGGATCATGAGTGCAAAGCCTGACTCTTCCAGAGGAAGAAAAATAGATTATCTGGACCTATGCACTATTGCTTCTGTCAGGAAAGGTCATCTTCAAGTATCTTCTTGATGTGCTGACTCCTGAAGTAGCAAAGGTCTTAGAAAAACCAGTCAGAGCCTTTCAGGATAAAGCCATTGCTTCTTATTTGACACTTCCAGGCATTTCCAAAGTAAATGAGTGTTCAACTATGTTTGTTACTTTTTTTTTCCTAATACCTGCCTCTGAAGTTATTTAATTGCAAGTCCTCATTTAAAGCCAGAAACGGGGACACTACTTCTGTAAACATCATCCATTCTCAAAATTAATTTCTTTTTCTTCTCAAGTGAAAACAAAAGCTATTTTGATGGAAATTTACTTGCTCTCACTATTGGTTATCTGAATAATTGTTTACTATTCCAAATGAAAATAAATGGATGTTTGCATACAAATAATTATAACCCATTTTCTCACTACTGGTGGTATATAAAGCACCACTTGCTCAGTGGCTCATAAATTACTATGTCTTCTAAAAATGGTACTTTTTGCAGTATAAAAGAGTTTCTAACAGCATAGGCAAGAACTTTCAGTCGCAATGTTAAACCATCCATGCTTTTACATCATAGGATCCAGAAGTATGCTTAGTTTGCTGAGCATTTCTTAAATGAATCACACCATGGCACAAGTCATCTTATACAGGGTATGCATTAAAACCAATGAGCAAAATGCAATAGGACAAAAGAATGACAGTGCACATAGCAGATTCCTAAAATCCATGTAATATGTAGTTCTCAGAGCAGAGTTTAAATGAAGCAAAACAGTGGGAAAACTGAAATCTAATAGTGTAATTGAGGAGGCAGCATGATATCCATGCCAATTTCAAGAGCAAAAGGTGAAAGGATCAGTCAGGTAGGCCTGTGGGGACTGTTCTCTTCCCCTGTAGGAAGAATAACAGTTGAGGACACAGTTTGCCAGGCAGTGAGCTAGGTGAGAAGGAGTGGAATCAGAACCTTTAACACTATGTCAGATAGTTATCTAACGCATTGTTAGATAGTCCTCCTAGGTTTATCTTGTGCCATTTAGAAGGAGCACTCATAGGATAGGTGGGAACCAGCTTTTTAAGGATAACCATAATGAATATCTACTGCTACATCCATATGTAGTGGAGAGGTTTTCCTTGGATTTTAGCCCTAAATCTAATTTCATATTCAGGTGATGGAAGTGTTGCATAAAGGCTTTTTGTGGGTAGCACAGCTCCCTGAGTAACTATCCTTATAGCAGTTGCCCAGTAAATCTATTTTCTTTACTTTTCCAAGCACTAAAATGAATGCAGGCCCTCCAGTTTTCTCTCGTGGTCTTTTCCAAGACAAAGAAGACACTGAGTTGTTTCTTTATCTGAATTGAATTAGGATGAGCTGGGTTGCACATGTGCCACAAACACTGGGAAACTGCTGACAGTCCAGTCAGAGTGGGTGAGACAACAAAAGTTTGCTGAAAAACCCATCCTGCCTGTCGTGGAAAAGTTTCAAATCATGTGTATAAATAAAAGGAAAAGAAGACCATCTTATAAGAAAAGCTTGTTTTCAGGCACTAAACCAACCTGTAAACCTGCTTATAATATCTCTTTCCTGCCTTAGCCAATCAAGGCAATCCAGCCTTGAAATGCTGTGGGACAATCAAGTGTATCAACAGCCTTTGCAATTGCTGACTGTGTTTCTGCTTTTAATTTGTGAATGCACTAACTGTGTTTCATAATGCCTGCCTCTGATAGCAGGAAATGCCTAAGTGTAACCAGAACCTGTGGATAAGGTTTGCTCTCCTCTTATCCTTCACATACTGAGGACAATGCAGAAAATGAGTCATTACTTAGCTGACAATGTAGGAGATCAGAAGTAGCTGATATTTATCTCTGATTAGGAAAGCATCACTACAATTCTTTTTACCTGAGCAACTTGAAACCTTTTCTTTAATCTGAGAGAAAGGAAGCTCTGCTGTGGTACTGAGTGGAGGATATTTTTAGAGTTACTGAATACTGCAGGATCAGAATTTCCACCTGTCTTTGAAATATGCAGCATCTTTCCTGTTCTTGTGGACTAGATTCCTTTGTCTCTCTAGACACTGTCCATCCTGCTCTTTATAGAGTTCTCACACAATGAAACAAATACATGGGGGCACACTGGTATATAGGGCACAAATACTGCCCCATTCTCTGTGCAGGTAGCTAACCTGCCAACTATCAGCTCCTTCAGGCAGATATTTCCAGGGTTGTGAGGCCCTATATGCTTATTACTTTATTGCTGTTATGAACATCACCTGCTGAAAAAGATTTATATAACATTACATTTTGAATTTCTGGGAAACTAAATGGAAAGGTGCAAAGGCCAGTAAAAATACCTAGATGGAAAGGAAAAAAAGTAGTAATTCTGATAAATTTTTGGTATGCCTGAGGTATTGAATTATTTTTAGCCCTTTTAATCAAACCACAGGGAAAACTATGCAATATATTCATTTTTGTAGAGTTTATATATTTGCTGTTCATCATCAGTACAGGTTTGTTTGTCATAAATAGAACATTCAACTCAAAGAGTGAGATCAATAGCTGAGACAAAGAAAATTAGTTGCCCTTATCATAAAAACACAGGTTAATCATATACGTAATTTTTTTCTGCAAAGTCATGTGCCAGTTCACCAGGCTCATGAGGAGAAGAGAGCTTAGCATAGCTTAATTATGCTCCACTTGTGCTGAGGAACACTAAGGGATATCAAGTGTTTGATTCACAGGCATGAAGAGTACACCTTCAGGGACAATCCATACCTGCAGCAGGAGGCTCTGCTTGGAGTCTACTTGGCTTCTTATTGAGTAAAAAGAACAACGCCTCCACTGAGGATGGAAAAAATGTGTTGAAAGGGAGAATATCTTCAGAACAAGGGCTTTAAGGAGTGAAAACCCCCACGAGCAAGCGCCATGGAGAATTCATTACCTATTCTTTACAGTGGAGAATGTAGAGAAAAAACTGCATTTTCACCACAGTGAAAGCCCTTCATCTCTTTACTAATGGAAACGCTTCTACTGCTGTGACTCATTCTCAGCTTCTCTCTGTCTCATGACTATTAAGTATATGGCACAGAGGCTGGCACTGGGAATCTTTGCCCCATCTGTAAGTTGAGAGCCACCCATGGGTCATCGTGCTCAGAGAGCAACAAAAAGTAGGACCCATCCTGAGGCCAATACCGTAACTCTACTGCCACAGGTCATGCCTGTTGTTACAGCAGATTCTGTACAAGTGGTCCAAATCCCCACACAATAACAAGAACCTCTTTTCTGAATACATATTATGGTGCAATCAATTCCTTTAGGAGACGCAGCACTTTAATGTGAAAATTTCCTCATTCAATCTTTGCTTGTTCTTTCTGAACCAGTGAAGCTTCTCTTCACTGCAGAGTGTCCCTACTGTGCCCTTTCCTGATGTAAATCACATTACACCCAGCTACAGCCCTCCTGCCTGCTTGCCTGCCAAATCGACAGGAAGGCCCACACTTAATTTACAGGTATCTGCATTTGCTGACTTGTGCTATTAAGCATGTTGTCTGGCTGTTTTGCTAATTGAAAGTGCAAGAAAATGAGAAAGAGGAAGAAAGAAGAATGAGCTACCAAGCACAAACTGAGAAAACTCTGTCTCTGACTTTCTGGAGACTTGTGGTAATTTACATACTGTAACTCAAATGCCTGACTGCTTGATAGAAATTGGGTAATGGGTTCAGGGCTGCCAGTAAGTAGTGAGAGAATGCCAGGAGAGTAAAAAGGCAATGTGGTTACATAGGTCCTGTTTCCCTGGTGAAAGCAGCAGGGAACAAAATAGCATTAAAATAAAAACTACAACAACAACAACTACGACAAAAAAGTTGTCATGGAGACTTTTCCTCAGAAAACTCTGGCCTTTTCAGCTCCTTCAGCATTGCAGTCCATCCCTGGTCACAAGGCCCATGTGCCACCTAAATCCCACATAATTTTAGTCGCGGGTTAAGTGCAGCTCAAGAGGGATGGATTTTTATTGCTCGTGCTCTCTGCTCAGGCAAGCATTTCATTCTGGTTGAGCGACACTTGGTAACAGGTTGAGCACACAGGAGATCGCTCACTTGTCACTAGAAGTAAGAACAAACTGCAGACACAGAAATCAGTTTTCATAGAGCTTGGTGATGCTGGGATTCCTGCCTCTACTTTGTCCTATTTCTAATTGTCACAGACAGGGTAGGGCTGTACGAGCAATGTGCCTTACAGGGTGTGATAGATACACTTAGAAACAGTCATTAGCTAGCCAGAAAAGGAAATCTTTTTCTCAAAACAGAATCAGCTCAAAAATCAAAACTACCCAGAAAGTAATTTTTTTTAAGCTGCATTATACTAGCACATATGTAATGCTGAAGGAGATCAATAATGCATTTTATTATAGGAGTTCTCCTAAGAAGCATTGTGCTGGTTTTGTACATACAGCTTAGACAGTGTTCAAATATAATGAATATTGGTATTGATGAATAAAATAAAGACTAGAATTTAAGCTTCTTAATCTCATCTAAAGCAAAGCTGTATCTGAATCAAAAAGTTCCCATCTGAAATATCTTTTATTCTGATTTATTGAATGAATTCTCTTCAAAAAGCTTAAAAATTCACTGAGGTATTCATATATCATCTGAATTTTTCAGAAAAAAAAATCACCTTTCCTTTGTTTGGGACACATACTGTGTGCATTTTGCTTGGCAGATTTCTATGGGGAAAAGACTGAAATTCTTCACAATGTACCCCATTTTTCTAGTGGAAGTCTTGACCAGGGCTTGTGCCCCTCTACCTCTTATAAAATGACCTTGAATTCCAGACAGGAATTCTCTTTTTTTCTCTCTTCTTGAAACTCTTAACTAAAGAACAGCCTCAAACATGACAAAAAAGAAAAAATTAGTTGGTTATAGAAGATGTAGACATATGGAAGTAAATAACATATCAGTTAATACACAGTGAATACACAATATCAGACTGCATATAAAAATATTTTCATTTACAGCCACAAAACACTATCTATGGAAATGGTCAAAGTACATATTAACACAGATACACTGACTACAAACCAAAAAAAATTATTTACTTTCTAATTCTGTTTTCTTTTTTACCTGTAAATATTGCTAGATTTTTTCCTTTGTTTCACCCAAAGCACTGTATCAAGAGATTCAGAACACTAGACAAGGCTTTGAACAGCCCTATTTAAGTTGACCCTGATATGAGAGGACAGTTAGACCACCACAAGTCCCTTCTCATCCTTACAAAGATTACCATACAATAAAAATAATTTTAATTTACTAATGAGAAACACTCCTTCCCAACACCAGCAGCAGACGGTAGAAGGGACCACAAGTGGGCCAGCAGGAGAAATGACATTTCTGCAACATTTCATGGTCCGGAGTTGAAATTAAATATGTCTACATGTCTTTTCACTACTTGAAGTTTTCAAGAACCTGTTTATGCTCTGCCTTGCATTGTTTGGGACTCTCCAAAGCATATACCATATTTCCCATTAGCAAGAGCAGAGATCTTGAATTTTTTTTGTCTTGCGCACAAACCTGGACAAACTTTATCAAGACAAAAATGGTTATTCAATGTACAGAAGAAGCTAACTCCCTATGTAGTTTTTCACAGAAGACACTGTATTTCCTAACTATGTCTCTTGGGAAAATGAATGATACATGAAATCATAAGAAATAGTCTCTAAGATATGCCCTTTTCTACCCCCTCCATCTCTCTAAGGGATTTCTGATCCAGTTCAGCACAAATTCAGAATTTTAAGGTTATGAAAGGATCTGGGCTTTTAATTTCTTACAACTTGCAGCATCATCATGTCCATCAGACTGTTCCCTCTTTCCATATGAAATTATAGGCTTGTTTTAATCCAGGTTTTGTTTTTTTTTTTTAATGCAAAATTCGTGGTTATTTCCAAATGCTATGTAATAAAAAGCATATTTCCAATGACATTTCATGGAATAATAGCGCAGTGTTTAACCACTACGTTCATTTTTTAATTTTCACACAGCCTTTGCAGGTAGCATACTGTGACATCATCTGTAGTAAAAATACTTCCTGTATAACGGTTAGTTTTTATTTAATTTTAGAATTTTTGAGCCAAATTCTCATGCTTCTATTTCCTATCAGATCCAGCTGATTTAACTTATTGCATACAGATGAAAAACAATTGATGAATTTCCTTTACCATTGGTTAAAAAGAGCATCCAATAACAATCTTTAATGTCTACTCTCAGATTTGCTTCTTCTTCCATGACATGAAAAATTTCTTTGGAGGTGCCTTTGCCTTGTCTCAGACTTATAGCAATTTATCATCAAGAACTATGGCTTCTTTAATCAGACAACCCTAATAGCCATTGGCTCTGTTACAAGCATTAGGAATATACCTTCCATCTTAAAGTTCTTGTCCTAACATTTGCTAATTAAGAAGAAAGAAAATACAATTTCTGAAATTAAAGGGAGACTGTATGGGAGATTTTGAATTCACATTGAAAAAAAAGTCATTTATCCAGCAAAAGGAGAGTGTATTCCTGACCTTGAATGCCTTGGAAGTTGCTTCCATAGTGTTTATCTGAAAAGATGGGAGGGAGTACCTTTATAAATCTAACATTTTTTCTTATGTTAAAACAGCCCTGGCCTCTGGCCAGATCAGTGACTTATTTTAAAACACCTCTGGCCCTCCCTCAGATCAGGGACTCTTTGTACTAGTTTCCCTAAAGATATGTGTAACTGCTTGGCAGAGATTACTACCAGGATAGGTAGTGAGAGGACAGTGTAGGAAGAAGGACACTTTACATATATTGCTTTTGTTTTTCAGACTAGAACCCAAGGAAGACTGTGCTGACATTCTGCAGCATAATAAATACACACTGGGAACAGAGCAAGATATCAGGCAAGTTCTGGTCTGGTTTTCTGCTTCTTTGACCAGTGTCTATTCCTTTGAAGGATAAGGCCAGGAATCTGAATGTTCAGCATGGGAAAAAAGATGCTGGTTCTTCATAAAATGGACACTGTGGGAAGAGTTATAACCCATTTTTTTGCTGCTCCTTGCTTTTCTAGTAGATAGTGGCAAAGTAAAATTTTTAATACAGACTAGTGACCTCATTCCTGAAAGGAACTACCCTCAGGCTTGGCCATACATACAGTTGGTGTCATGGTCCCATGTGTTCCTGGTCTGTCTGAACTGGAGCTACAATGGGTGCTCTGGACTCTTGTAGTTCAGGCAGGATCTTAGCTGAAAAGAGAGCCTGATTAAAAAAAAAAAAAAAAAAAAAAAAAAAAAAAAGACAGAGCTGGTGAGGAGGTGAGGAAATAGTCTCACCCTCTGACTGATGGTGTGTGCCCATTCACATCAGCCAGATCTTTTTCAGTTCTCTGAAGAATTATACATGATGGGAAGGGAGTACAAGGATCGGGAAGTCCTGCTGCACAGGTTCATTGTGAGGTACATTTCATGCCTTTAGGCTTTCTTCAGTCAGTTCATTTTTAGTTCAACCAAATAAATAATCATCTTTAAATGGAGAGAGATTTGGTGAAGGGGAAGTACAGCCTTATTATTGTTCTTACAAAGATAAGACTCAATGGACTAAAATAAAAATAAGTTTTGTGTGTCCTCTTTCACTCCACAGTGTTCCTATTTTTGTTGAGCAGCAATTTCCTCATGCAGTGAACTTTCTTTTATGCTACCCACTGCTTCTGTGTCCTTTCAAAAATTTTCCATGTTCATTTACTCAAGATTTTTCAACTTAGGTTGAAAACTAGGTTGAAGATTAGGGTACCTGATTCTTACCCACCAGCATCACCCATTACTACAAGAATTACAAGTCAACAAATTTTTCTCTAAATTGTGTTCTGGTGTACATAGCTTGTTATCTTGCATGTATGTGTGTGTGTTTATCCAATGATAAGATATAAGAAAAAAAAATCAGTCGCAGGCTCTTACAACACAGGACACTTTCATATTTACTCAGGTATTGCCATTACATGCTATTATTATTTCAGAGGCATACGCAGATATGACCTTTATTATTCAAATTTCTACCTGTATTTTAACATTGTTGTGCCTTTGATGCATGTAAAATAGGGGGTTTTTTTCTAAAATTAGACTACTTAGTAACAATAGTGAATGTGAGCTTTAATCTGCATGCAGCCCAGTCCTCTTACTCCATAATGTACTAAATTGGGATCTTTTCATGCATTGTAATTTGGGAAGTTGTTCCTGAGCAATTGCACACAGAGCTAAGCTAATCTTTCTTCCTCAGGATGGGAGATTCCTTCCTGATGCAAAAGTAGGAACTATGATTTCCTTTTCCAGGATACTTGACTTTGACTGATAGCGGTTAACCTATTCCTTAAAATGTTTCCTGAAGCTGCTGCTGCCAAGGCCGGGGCTTTGTGACCTGCCCTACTCAGGCAGAGCATCCTGTGCGTAAAACCATTGTGTCCCAGGGTGTGTGTGCAGTGCAATCTCTGGGTGCCTGTGAGGGTGTGCACAGAGAGCAAACCTCTTCTGTCAAGGTTGCTGCAGACTTCCAGCTGAAATAGCATGAGCAATGCAAAATACTTTTTCTCCTGCTTTCTTGCCCTGACTTACTTGCCCTTAATAAAAGTCAGGGCAAGAAAGCAGGAGAAAAAGTGTTTGGGCAGAATATCAATATATTTAAAAATGCACTTTTTTTTACTGACACTAGTAAGAAAAACACACTGACATAATTCATTGAAACAGGAAATAACATGTTCTTCTAATCAATTTATGATGTTCCTGAGTAAGTTCCTTGCTGTTGTGAGCTGTTACATGGTCATTTATACCTGCCTGTGTCAAGCACAAGTCTAACAAACAACTTTCTTCACTTTGCTCCCTGTGTTGATTCTTTCCCTTTAGTTTCTGCTTGTTCTGCAGCAGCAGCCATGGACAATCATCTTTCCCAAAGCTGCATACTAGTTTATTCCAGTGCCACACCTTCTATTCTCACTTTGACAGAAGGTAACAAATTTGCTTTAATTCCAACTGAGTTGCTTTAAAAAGTGATCACTTCAAGACCACCTCCCACCTCAGACCATTGCCTGTCCTCCTCTCGCACTCCCAGGCCCTAACCAGCCAGTCCCTCCCTCTGTTCAGTTAGTTGTAGCTTTTCCCCTTCCTGCCAGACCCTTTCTTCTGCCAGATATGACTGGTAATGTTTGTCCAGCATTAGGCACTCTGTAATTTCAGCGCTCTGCTGTCTTACAGCCCCTAATTTCTGACTCCCAATCCACTCTCCAGCTAATTTCTGACTCCCAATCCACTCTCCAGCTAATTTCTGACTCCCAATCCACTCTCCAGCTAATTTCTGACTCCCAATCTACTCTCCAGCTAATTCCAATCTCTATGTCAGGAAGGCCTGATGCAGACTGCTCCAGCGTTCTGCCTGTTGGTGTGGCATTTGTGTCCTTGATGCAGCCACGCATGTCTGGGCATTTGCAGGGATGGCATGGGAGACACCTTTCTCCTACTCCAAAACATAGACCCTGCCACTGCCTTGGCTCCCTAGGGACACGTGCAGGAAGGGTGCAGAAGATTCAGCTGTGTCAGGCTGTAGCCATGGTCTGTGGCACGCACAGCACAGAGCTGCTGCTCTCAGAAATGGCTATTCTGCCCTAACAAGTCTCTCTGGAGCATGCATCCTGTCCCAAGGGCTTCTACCACATTCACCACGTGATTTAAGTGACCAGCTACTCCAGTCTGCTTCTGAATAGTAAATGCTTGTCATGCAGCAAGGCTGGGCCAGCCCAGGAGTTACTCACAGGATGAATTCTGAATATAGAATAAATCAGAGCACATAGCAAGCTGTGTTCTGAGCTGTAACAAGCATGGAAGGAAGGGAGGAGGGAGAAGAAATTTTTTAAAAATACCATGTGTTGAATTAGTTCTAACAAAGGCAGAGGGACAAATCCTCATGTAATCTAAGTCAGTCTAATCTTATTGATCTCAAGTCATATATTTTAAGACCAAGTGGGACTTCTATATCATATAATTTAACCTCAACAGGGACATAGAATAGGAAATGTCACTAATTCATCTCTCTTTTGAATTTAGTAGTAAATATTTGTCAGAACAAATGAGTTGTTTGGTTTGATATGTTTTCTCACTGTTTCAAAACTATTTTGCAACAATGTCATGACGGAGTATATAATATATAACATATATTTTTATATATGCATATATACACATACACTTGTGTGTGTTTACATTCACTGTAGGCATGTGGTGAGTTCTTTAATGTTATGCTTATTTAATTAGGCACAGGAAGGGACTTCTCATCTTATTTTCAGATGAGGTATACAAGTGTGACTGAGTGAAATTCACATCTCCAACTCTTTTTCAACAGAGCCTTATTGTTTCCCGGTAATTCTGGCTAAACTCTCTCAAACCTCAGTGACACGCAGAGTTTTCTCCTCACACAGACTGCTCTCCTTGGCAGTACCACGGAAACACACTCTAAGTGGCTGGTGTGAACAGAATTTTAAAAATTCAGTAATGCATCTATGAGTGCAATCGGAGAGTCTGGTAGGTTTCACAGAGCGATGATGTGTGAAAAGAAGTAACGAAGAGAGGGGGCCCCACATCACCAAGTCAGCATCTGATCCAAAATATAGGTGTTATTAGGTGATGTTCAGATGTTAAATATTTGCTCTCTGGGTCTGGGTCACAGTAGCTGCAAGGAGTGTGGATACAGGCATTGGCCTTCTGCATCGCTTCTGTCAGCTCCGAGAAACAACTTTTGGGGCAAGCAGAAGAGCTAAGGCAAAAGGGGAACAAAAATGCCCAATCTTGCAGAAGGCAGATTTGATATCTAAGACAAAAATCGGGTCTGGGATGGAGATGACTGTCCCCACAAGCAGCCCTCATGGGGTTTTGCTGTGCAAAACCCTGTGTCCAGGAAGGTGTGCTTGGTAAGACAGCAGTGTTTTGGCTGCTGGTGAGCAGTGCTCCCGCAGCACCAGCCTGTCCCCCCAACATTCTGGCCTGCCATGTGTGGGCTGGGAATAGGCAAAACCTTGGGAGGGGGCACAACCAAGACAGCTGACCCAAGTTCATCAAAGGACTATTCCACACCATATGACATCTGCTCAGATATAAAAGCTAAGAGAAAGGAGGGGGTAGGGCACATTTGTTATTTATATCATTTGGTGAGGATATATTTCACTGTTTCACAGTGACACTTGAACCAAAGACAGAAACCTAGTATTTTCATATGCATGAATGACATACTGTGAACATCTTGGTTTTTTTGTATTTTTGTGTGCTAAGTGCTTGTGTACCTGGATGTGGTTGCTAATTGGTATATATGACAGAACGAAATATAATTAAAGGATTTTATACTAACTCTTGCCATTAAAAATTGCTACAGCTGATAACCTGTTTTCTGAGTTTAGATTAATGGTGACATCTAATTGAGCTGTAACTGACTACAGCTGGTTACCCATGCATCATTACAGGAGTGCCCACAGCCACAGAGAAGACTGATAGAGATCAGCCTGTGATGACTGTCCTTAGTGCCTTCTGTAACTTGGGAGGATAAAATCAATCATATGCAATTAGGCATTAATTTCATTATTGAAAATATACTGTAAAGAAAAATATGTCCCTCATGCCCATTAAGCACAAATAGGACAGATCATTTTCACTAGGCAAATGTTTTCATCATGTGAAAATCCTGCTAAATGTCTTAACAATTTTTAAAGAGTAATTGCTTTTAAAAAATTCCCTGGTAAGTGGATTATGATTCTTCATTCATGGTCCAGTGCAAGTGAAAAATGTTACCTATCAATTTTTGACTAAATATTCTCCCACTGATTCCTTTTTCTGTGTTCAAAACATCCTCTATATTGCTGCTTGTTTGTTGTAATGTTTATAAGCTGTCTTTTTGCCAACACTCTTTGTTGCGTGACACTAGTCTCTCCTTAGTGACCAAGTAATCTGTTTTTTTGTTTTCATTCATGCTCTGCTGCTCCTAGGCTTCTTCCTGCTATGTCTGTACAGAGGAGACAAGGGAAGAGGAAAGGATTTTTGGTTTTTTCTTTTACCCTCTGTTGCATCTGCCAGGGTTAAAATTAGTCCCAATTCTACAACTTCAGCCCAAATGCTGGTCCTGCCCTCCACCCTCAGTGATCATATCATCTGATACTTTTTAGATTTTAGATTGCATTCTGTTGAGAGAGAATTAATGTATTTGTTCTATACCTAGTATACATATGAAAAGGATCAGTAATCATTAAAATAAAGATCCAAGGAATATTCGCAGAACTAAAATCTTTTGAACTACTCAGAGTATTTTTTCACATTAATTTTACATATACTTTTTCCTATCATTCAAACAAGTTTATTGTTTTGTCTTCTAATCTATCCTTCAAGACTGTATATAGCACAAAACAAAGAGCTTTGGACAAGGTCTATCAGAACAGTCATTCCTTTCCAATGCATAAATCAGGCTTTTTAACCCACAGCATTTAAGCACTCTCCTGACAGAGTCACTTGTTTAGTTCTTGACTCCCTCAAAAAAAAACATGCACAACAGCATTATGGGAATTTGGATTTTGATCAAGGGATTTTAGTGACAATATAAGCCACAAGAACAAAGCTGGTTTAGTTTCAACTCAAATTTACGTCTAAATAAAAAAAGACACACAGACATTCTAATGATACATTCTAGGTGTAGTCTATTTATATGGCTCAGAGAAGATATGAAGAAAAAAAAATCAGCTGATACAAACATATACATTTGGATAAATATTGTGCAAGTTATATCACATGCCTCCTTCCTTTTTGGTATCATGTTGCTGAAACTCCCCCAGCAATGCTTTGAACATGCAAGTTAATTGCAAAATTGAGTAGCTTTTCTGAACATTTTGGTTAAAACTTGATAGTTCCTATCAGGATCACACTGAGTGGATATTTATAGCATTTTCACTCCTGCTGCATGCTTCCTTTCATACTTGAAAGCTTCACGTAATCTTATTCAGCAGTCACAGAATAAATAGCTTAGAAGATCATAGCATTTAATTTTGCCAAAAGAGCTTTTTGTATTTCAAAAATTGTGTGACTTTTTGCTATCTTTTATGTGTGATATTAATAGAATTGCTACACTTCAATTAACAATTACCAGTTAGCAGTAGCAAGATCACTTCTGTAATCCCTTTCTTTTCAGTAATTTTGTTATTTGATTATATGTCAGAAAATCAGAGATTTCAAGGCAGATAATATTCCCAGTGACACAGATGTAGTTTCCTTCAAAAAACAGAGCAAAGTGTGTTTGCATTGACTCATGACATATGGGTTAGCTAAGAGCTAAACATAGAAAGACTGCTTCAAAGTTACATTTTCCTTCTCAGTAATATTCTCCACAGCTTCCATGACTTCTATTCTACACCCCCTTCAGACTCTCATTTTGGGTCAAAAGTAAAGATTAGAGGAGGGCATATATGTTGCTTAGCTTCATATTTTTTTTCTGAGCTCCAGTTTGCAGTGGTAAATTGGAATATTGCACTTCCCTGAGAAGTTTAGTATTTACTAAAATAGCAATGCACAGCTGCCTCACAAAGTCATAACAGCAAATAAAAGAGACATAACAAGACAATGTCTCAAATTACAGGTGCTTGTTCCTGAATTTAGGACATATTCACCTTTTTACCCTAAACTGTGCCACAGCTGCCCATTGTACCTCTGTTTCTTCCTTCAGGACATGCAGCCAAACTGAGGTCCAGCTTTACAATGCACTGCTCACATGAATCTCAGTATATATTGCCAGTAAAAAGTGCTGGATTAGCTGGTTCAGATGTTGTATGGAGTTATCACTCAACTGCAGGGGAGTAAATGACTTTGGAACCATGATTCCCTTGCCACAGAAAACCAAACAAGTCATCCATTGCAATGGCACAGTGAGTTTCTGGTCATCCAGGAGCTGAAGTGACAGTCTATTATGATCAGTCTATTATGTGAGGTGGTACAGAGGGGCTGAGCCATAAAGGCCTGTGATGATCCGTCTAAGACAGAAGAGAGAATTGTTCGGCAGGATGGGCAAAATTTTGGGGCTCTTCACATGGTCTTGAGGGAGAGGCGTGATGAAAGTTTTTGGGAGGAATTCTTCCATCTCTTTCTGAAAAACACAAGAGAAGCAAAAAGAAACAAAAAAGTAGTCTTACTTCCAAATTTTCTTTTGACAATTATGATACTAAGGAATAGTTCTCCACACCACGGCAAACTTACAGACTTTTTCGGTCATATTTCCATGTGTCCATTATACTTTTTTTCCTTCTGTTCCTCACATAAGAGCAGTCAATGCAAGCATTCCCAAGGACATTTTGCTACAGCAGTGGCAATTGCTGTCTATCCATTTGTGATCCGAGCATCAGATCACAAAATGGATAGACACTGCCTGCTCTTTGTTTTACCACAAGCTCTCTTTACACCATGTGGAGATTTTCCCTTTTAAATGGCATGAGGTACTCCACATTTCTCTTTCAACATTTCACACTCAGTAACAATATTTTTACAGGATTTTACAAAGTAGAAAGCAAAGATAAATGCTTGAGAGCTTTGTCAGCTGACTGTGAAATGGACTTCCCTTCCCCCTCTCCGGCTGATGTACAGCATCCCGAGTGGTGGTCTGACAGCATAAACAGGGACAGAAATTTCTCATTCACTGTCTCATAGCTAGAGAGTAATTTCTGCTCTGCCTGCACTGCAGTGTGCTATGGAAATGCAGAGCTGCTACAAGGGATGATGGACAGTCCTGCTGTGCGTATCTAACAGGTGCCACACAGATAGATTTCACTGGCCAAGCTGGATGCATCTCTGCAGAGGGTCTGTCTTCACAAGCTGTCATGCAGTTTCTGCTCCTCCCATCAGGGCTTTGTAAATCCACAGGCACACATGTAAGTTGCAGGAGGGAAAGAAAGGTGATATCAAAAGATCTTCTATATAAATGGCCTCTCTCAAGTAGGTTCACACAACATAGTTTCTGGTGTCATTTACAGAGATGAAAAACTGGAGTTCCCCTGTTGGTCTCTCCAAAATTATAACTGGATTTACACAGGTGTGACCAAAAGTCATGTTTGCTTTCTACAGAAATCTATGCTAGAAATCCAGCATATTTATCTTTCTTGATAAAGTGCCGAAAACAGTGGGCACAAAACTGCAGTGTACCTTAGTTGCAAACAAAAAAAATAAGGACAGGGAACAATGATGACAAGTTTGGAAATTATTTTTCCCCCATATTTGAGACTCAAATGGATCCTTACATCTTGAACTGCAGAGCCATTAAAAAAAACCAAAACCATCATACAATTTCCTTAGGTTTATAACACACAGAGATGAGGGAGGGAAAAAGGAAACAGTTTTATTTCTTTTCTGTTTTACAGTCAGACTGAATCCTCTCTGTGTAAAATGCTAAACTTTTTCTGACCTTTCCCACCATGAATTTAAAAAATGTCTCCTCTCTTCTCAATCTCGGATTTATAGCAGAACTTCTAATGTCTGGTTTGTGCATACACAATTAAAAAAATAAGAATTGCTGTTAGTAATCCGTGTAATACCATGTGGGTGAATTTGGGTGAGCATGAAAGCTCCAGTGAACTGTTCACCTCCACAGTAAATGTAGCAAACAATTCCCTCTAAGTTCACAAACTGAATACTGTTTTCCCATGAAGAAAACTCTTTATTATTCAGCCTGAATGTGCCCATTAGGATGGCAAAGGAGTGTGGGTCTAAAAAAAACTTTTTCTGGCATCTGTGGGACAGAGATTCAGCAGTCCCATGGCAGCACAGGCTCCTCTCAGCCTCAGCCTCTGCATCCTCAGTGCTCCCAAGCACTGTATCCTTTCAGCCAGAGTCAGGTCTCAGCTACCTCTCTCCAAAGCGAAATAATTCTGAATTTTAAAGCCTGATGAGTTGTTTCAATTTGCTTCAGTGAGCTTGAGATCTGAACCTAGTCTATTGTGGATGATCTGTCTGAAAGACTCATTACTTTTCCCTCTAAGCTTCAAGGCAGCATCTGGGCTATTGATAGCAATCTTGGAGCCAGAAGCTGTGAAACGCATCACGAAAACCAAGCTGAGAGTGCCTGAGTGAAACAATCACTGAGGACTGTTTTTCAAACCAGGGACTCAAACACCCTACCTGTTTGCTTGCATAAACACACGCCGTCAGATGGATGAGGCTAGAAGACCTTGAAGCATGAAGAGTTATCCCTAATTACAATCTTGACCTATCTAATGTAGCTGTGGATTGCCTAATTATCTACATAAATGTTTAATTACTCTCTGAATCCTACTAAGCCACTAGCCTCGGTGAGATTGGTGGCAATGATTCACAAAGGTTACAGCTTGCAATTAGATAGCAGTAGGGCACATTCCAGAGGAGAGGGACTGAGAGCCAGCACCACATAACTCTGTTAGCAAGCCAGCAGGGAATTTCAGTTTTTACTACCACAGAGGAAAAAACGTCTGGCTTCATAATCCTTCTGGGTATTTTAACCATAGATCCTTATCTGACACAATCTCTGTACATGGCAGCCACTGTCAAGTTGCTTTGTTTTTGAAAGGTCTGCCATTGTCAGGGTTTTATGGTCGAGAAAGGACATGCTCTTGGCTTTCCCTTCTAAATGAGCAGGAGTAAAGGGCAGAAATGTCCTTGGACTGCTAGAACAGAGGCATCTTGACCACCTTCTGTTGGGAAAGGTGCAATGATAAAGCAGAAATGTGCAGAGATAAGGCACAGGTGAGTGGATGTTTGTAAAATTAAAAAGACACTTAAGTGAAAGAACAAAGAAAATGTCTGCAAATTTTGCTTGACTGATGCCACATTGAGCAGATGTCACTACAAAAAAAGACAGAGCAGCTACTCTGATGGACAACAGGGCTCCTGCAGGGGCAGCACTGGGGAATTCGCAGGCAGCTAAAACCTGGCATCACTGCCCTCAGGAAGTCCCTGTTGCCAGATCCACTTGGGGCAGCTCTGGTTTGCCTGGAGCAGAAGGTGCAGAGCTGGCTCAGAGTGCTTTGTGCACTTGGACGTGGTGGAGTGATGCACAGGAGGCTGCTACTACTGCTGTCCCTTTCACCAGCCCACCCAGCTCAGAGGGAGAGGGAACAAAGCAGGAGCACTTTTGGAAACCCTGTCATCATCTGGTTGATGACTGTCCACCAAAGCCTGGATTCACAGAATCATGAAACACACTCAGATCATCTGGGACTCAGGCTTGTCACAGCTGTCTGCCTTTGAGCTTGGAGATGCTGGAACTCGCTCACCGAGCAGGCAGCAACACGACTTCCCTCCTTGGAGCAATTCCTGTTACACTTCACTCTACAGCAGCCTGATGGTTGAAACCACACTCACAGCGTAGCAAGGTACATCACAGTTTCATACAGAAAGGAAGTAAATCATGCTTGAATGCCCGTATCTGAGCTGCCTTGTATCTTCCTTGCTGCGCCGTGCCATAAGCCAGAATTTTAAGAAACTGTTATATAAAATCGAGCAACAGTTTTTCCCTCATTATGTGACCAAAACAATTAAAAATAGTAGTCAAGGAAAAGCTTATGAGAGGTCAGCATCAGCATTTTGAGCAGATATTTCTGTGGAATAACTTTACCTTCTCCTAACTATCCTTTCTGAGCACTTGGACTGATATTGCTCTGAATGCTGTTGCAGAACAGCTTGGCTCTTGGAGCAATTTGGTTTAGCTGCTGCTTGCCATTGTCTCCTAGCCTCCTGCTGTTTTTCAAACCTCAGTGAAGGCCAACAGTGCATTTGTTTAGTTTCTAATTCTTGCATGACAAATATACAAAACAGAAATCCAGTCTTGTACTCAGGGGAATGGAGGGCTGGGTACAAAAGGTAACTCTCTGAGGGTATTGTTCTGTAGATTAATGTTCAGGTGCAATTTGCACTTTTCCTGTGCATTATTACTTCTAAATAAATAAACCCACTTTTGGGGCTGGCTGCTTGAACCACTGAATAATTCTCTCAGCAAAGCTGAGGGCTGCCCCCCCAGGCCAGGCTCTGTGCAGGCTGCAGAGAGCTGCAGCACACACAGCACTGCAGGCGAGGGATGGCCCTGCACTTAGCCACCCTCCCTAATCAGGAGCAGTCGGGCAGGAGGTGCTGTAACTCAGCAAGGACTCCAGGAGTGGAACAGGGAGTGAACAGGTAATTTATATGTGCTGAGGACCCCTGCAGGAACTGGGAACAGGAGAGCAAGCTGTTACTCTGTGTGCCCTGGCTGCTGAAGGCTTGCCGCTGAACTTTCAGCTTTCAGCTCTCTCCTGGCCTTTAGTGAGGACACTGGGCCATTTACAAAGTCTGAGCCCAGGGTAGGAGCCTCCCTTCTCCCCTTTCCACCCTGACTCATGGCAGCTGTATTTGCTCCCATTCCACCAAGACCTTCCAAATGTGAAAAACAGAGATGTGGAGAGGCTGAACGTGGTCCTTAAGAGTGAGCAGAGCACTGAAGGAGAAGGCAGAAGCAGCAAGAGACCACAGTCTCCGGAATACCTCATGAATGCACCTTTCCTTGTTTCAGCTTAAAAATTGGCACAGTAGGCACCATTACTTTGTTCCCATGACATTTCATCATTAGAATAAGTGCAGCTTTGGACAAGATGAGCGGAAAATTACTTAAAGAGTCAGTGATGAACTAACATATTCAAAATTTTCTCTTGTTCAAGGCTCAGAAACATTCACCCTGCAAATCTGTTTGAAGATCTAGCTCAAGAGCAAAGACTCTGATGATAATGAGACATCTGACTCTTGTGGTGGGTCAAAGAACAGACCTGTTGTATCAAACTTGAATGCAGTTTGACTAGCCCATTATTTTGCTCTGCTGTTTTATCATGTTGCCTGAAGCTTTGTGTCAGTTCTAGCTTGTCGCTTATCTTTCTGTTTCTCGACCTGCTAAAATGAAATGCAGAGCACATGTAAAAAAATTTAACAAATGTAAAAAATGAAATGGTGAATCATTAGGCATTGCTGGAAATTCAACAGGGAAAACTTTCATAAAATGTCCCTCAACATATTCAAAAGCATATCAAACACTTTCTGTACTAGAAAGTTAGTGTTCCTCATGAAAAATCAGCCTCTTCTTCCCTGTTCCAAAATAGACAGAACACTCTTGATTATGGTTGAGAAACATTTTAGAGATTTGAGGGTTTTTTTAACTGGAAAAATGAAAAATTTATTCATGTGTAACAACGAAAGAGGAACCAGGAAGACTGTATCACATGAAGGTTATTTTGAGTTCACCTTTGTGCTACTCCTAACTGGCTAGTTAATTTTTAGAACTCCAAAGGTTTCAAACAATGTTTGTCCTCCGGGCACCTGGGTGTCTCATAACTGTTAGTCTTGGGCTTACAAACTTAGAGATGAGATTTTCAAAGTGGCAGGAAGAATTTGAATACCTAGTATGGTTAGTTCAAGACCTACTGGTATTAAAAGATTTATCCTAAGTGTTTAAAGCTAGACACTCATACTATGTTAAATTCCATTATAATGCTAACAGCAGTGCTAAGCTTATTGATTTGTATTTTTCTTTCCACAATCAAGGTGTTTATTTAGAAGGTGAATGATGGATTTGTAACTGAGATTCTCAACACGAGTACTTTGCCCTTATAGCCAGTACATCATACTTTCACCCACCCACACACACACCCACACACACACACGTGTTCTTTGGCGTCAGGGCAGCTGCTACATAAAAGGCAGGTCACACAGACAGCTCTCACTCCTCCATCATGCCAAATGCAGGAGCTGAAAACATCCCAGGGAGTGCAGCCATCATCAGGAGCTTGCTGGCTTACTTGTAGCGCTCAGCAAAATAAGACCATTATGATGGACAATAAAAAGACAGGTCTTTTGGACTTCATAGATTTCATGGGTTTGGTAGTAAATACTGCACGGTAGATAAGTGCTGGATTGCTGCAAAGTTGGTTACCTGAAGCTTCCATTTACTTCTTAAAGGTAATCCTAACTGAAGTGCTTATTTGTACTCTATCTCTGAAAAGGGTTAAAAATTAAATAAGCCTTGGTTAGCTGAGAAACAACTTCTGGACAAGTTATAGGTACAGAACAAATTATATGTTTATGTCTGAGATATGTATCAATGAGCAAGTTGCAATTTACTAATTATAGACGATCTTTTACAAAAATTAAGCCTTAACCTAGTTTCTCAGCTTTGCTTCTTTATCATCTGGAGTTAGGTACCTCTTATTCCTTTTATCCACACTCCAGCCTTCTTTTTGTATCTGGGAAATAAAAATCACAGTTATCACTTAAACATCTGGGAGATCATGCAATCCAAGCCCCAAGAAACGTAACATTATGAAATGCATTGTCTGCTTGGTGTCCTCAATCATGTGTAAGGTTTGGTACAAGTTGTTTTGTAAGTATGCAATGTCCATGTTCTCTGACTTTAAGAAATTGGAAGGACAAATCATTTAACCAGCATGCTTAGTTTTCTTCAGGGAAACCCTCAAGGAATGGAGATGGTGAATTTGTCATAGTCTGACATTATCATTCCATATGGCTCAACCAGCAAGAAGTATTACAAGTTCCTTTAATTCTGACACTGGTATTATCTTTAAAGAAGAACATCCTGTGGTGAAGTGTTGCACTTTGTTCTGCCTGATATAAATAACTATATTAGGTTAATATGATTAAGGCTAATGAGACTCTGAACCGCATCCAAAAATTCTGTCATTAAATCACATTTACTACTGATGAATTAATTACTGAAATACAAATCACCTTTTAAGCAGGATGCCTGCCAGGGTTGCTCCAAAAATTCCAGCATCCAAGCATTTTCTCTGCGGTTGCTCCAGCTTGTATATACAAAAAGGGTATAGAGGAACAAATATGCTTCTGATGGATGCTCTGGCACTGAATCTCAGAACCCTGAGAGCATAATTTAGCACAGAGAAGGAAAAGGGTAGGGTGGGTATTTACCAGCATCTGTAGCTCAAGGGACCACTGCTTGCCATTCTTCATACTTGTTTATATTTAGTTATATTTAGGAGCAAAAAGGAGAGGAATATTTGGCATGATTTTGTGAATAGTAGAATATAGTTCTGGATGTATTCAGGGAACAGAATACATCGTGATGGATTTTCTCATTAGACATTTGTGGAGAGTTCACAAAAAACTTACAAGAAAACTGTAAGAATCACAACTGGAGCCCTGGAAACAGGGTTAGCCTCACTTCTCTGATATTTAAAGAGGTTCCAATTCCTTTCTGATTTACTTGACTTCAACTGAAATTGAGAGACTGATCAAATTCAACCTACTGTGAACCAAAATTATTACCTACTCAGGCTTCTCCTGATATCACTGTGTCCATGACATAAACTGTCCAATCATTTTTCAACAAGCCTGTAGCTCCTTTTTCAGCTCGGGCATCCAGTCTTTACTCCACTATACCTCCAGTCAAATTGTTCTCAAAACTGATATTGCTGTTTTAGTGTTATTTCTAATAACACTGAGATTTTCTCAGTGGGTCAGAGCATTGAGCTAATAATAACCAGGTTTTGAGTTTGATCCCTGTATGTGCCAGTCACCTCAGAGTTGCACTTCATGATTCTTGTGGGTCCCTTCCAACTCAGAATATTCTGTGATCTGTGATCCCAGATGTTTGTTTTCTATTGATTCAGCCCAAACCTTTGAGTTTGAGTATAATTTGTGTCTCTGCGAGGATACTGAGTTCAATTCAGCTGGGAGAGACACTAAGCCTGACCTGTAAAAGCTCCCATAAGAGTTGCAGAAACTTGAGTCAGTAATCTACAACCACTTTCATAATACAGCTGTATGATGTCCACTCTTAATTATTTTGTGGTCTCTTTTAAAACTCCTATCTACGTGGCTGGCCTGAGAAGCAAGTTTATCATGGGATGTGCATTTGCTAAGAATTTCTATCCTGATTTTGTGTAGGCATCATGAGAAGCTTTTCTCAGAGACTGGCTTGATAATCCTTTTGTGCTCCCCAGGAAAATCTGGTCTCTCAAGAAAAATGGGAAGTGGACAAGTTTCAGCCTTATCAAGAGGTTCACATTCTCATAAAATATTGTTGAGCTGACTATGGACCAGATTAGGAAAATCTTCACAGGCCAACATTAAAGGTTTCCAGGTAAATATGTATCAGATTCTGTTTAATTATTTAGTCAGGCTGTTATATGGATATGTAAAACCTTTAATCCATTAGTATCAACCAAGTCCCATCTGCGTTTCTTTGTCAAAGTGTTTGCTTTTCTTTACGCTATCAGGTACATTTATTGGTATGGTAGAAGAGCTAAAAGAGCTATGAGAGGCTTGATGTTATGTACTGCAGTGCTCTTCACATCATTGCATTAGGCAGCAGAGACCTGAGACTGTTGTTGCTTTTTTTGGCATAAAAGAGCAGACACATGACCCAGACACACCTCCAGCACAGATGGCACTGGGGGAGTGTGGCATGGACAGGAGGCCAGGCCTGGGTGTGCAAATGCCACGTGCCATGCATGTGCCATGCAGCAGTGCCAGGGAATTGTGCGCTCACTGTGCACAGTGTCATTGCTCTCCACCACACACAGGCTGCAAAAACTTCTTTATTGAGAAAGCAGGTCCTGGCCAACCTTGTGGTGCTGTCACCAGTCCATTTAGAAAGAGCAGTAGGTTTGTTCCTCAGTACCTGAGCAGCTGTAACAGGGAAACAGACAGGATCACAGAGTATGCGCCCGATTTACTGTCTAGCTGATCCACAGGGATGCCAAGGTACATCATCATCAGTCAGAAAGCACTTATGGGGACAGCATGTCTTTGCAATGCCATGTATGTAATTAATTTACACTGCAGGGCAGAGTGTGGACCAGTTACCGTCACTGGATGAATGCAGCTCCTGAAATGAACCCTCTGGTTTGGTGGGGACTTTGCTCAGGGATTCACAATCTCCTTCAAGTCGTGTGTGACAATGTCTTTATCTCTTTTTTTAATGGACTGCAAAGGCCAAAACTGTCTGCATATGTGAAATCCGGCATTTTATTTCCATGCTAAGAGTTACACAAACAAGAGCTGCTTTAAAATACACATTCAAGTATAAAACATCATTTTGCATATAATTGCATATGTACTTAGTAATATATAAATGTAAATTCAGTAATTGCATATGCAAATACACAGAGCTCTGATCAGTACTGAGAGATGTCTGGAATGTGTCTGACATTAAATTGCTGGGCCAGGGAATTTTGAATTGGACTGATGTTAATATTCTTCCAATTATGTGTATAATCATTACCTGACAAATCTCATGTACAGGGTGTGTTTAACTGTGATCTCTAGCTGCTATTCAACAATCTTTTTTATCCTTTCTCCTTTATTTCTGCCAGATTTTTTGTGTAGCTTTTTTTTTTTCCCCCACATTTCTGTTTTACTTTTATAAAGCAATTCTTTAGAAGAAAACAAAGTCCAGAGTTTCTGGACCTGAAGACCTATATTTAGACTTCTGTAATCAGATTTATGGTACCTAAACAAATACCTCATCATCAAAGTTGTTGAGAACCCATAATTATCATCAACTTTATCATGTATCTTGTTTCCACAAATCAAGAGCTACACAGGCTGGTTTCCAAAATATGCAGACCAGTGATGGTCTGTTTTTAAAAATATGCTCTTTTGTGGCTTGTCTGTAAAACTGGTGGCAAGTATAGAATAGAGGAATTCCTAGCTTCCAGGCTTGTTCTTGATCCTTTCACTGTTATAGATGGTTACAAAAGCACAGGCCATTCTTTCACTGAAATTCAGTCTTGTTTTAACAGGAAATTCATTGGTCTTCTAGGGCATAAGGTACCTGTACAGCTAGCCCATAAACCAAGCTTTTTTATTCTTGTACAAGAATCTACAAACCCACAAGCACTCTGAGATTGATTCCTTGCTACATGACTCTGCAAATTCTTAAATATATAATTTATCATCACTGAATTATTCTAGCATTCTGCACCTTTGTCTATTTTTCAGGAAAGACCTTTTGTAGGCCAGTACTAAATAGAAGTGGAAAAAGAAAATTACTGATGATGTTACAAAACACCTACCCACTGTGTAAACTTGCAAGAAAAAGCAACTGTTTTTTTAATATTTTTTCACTTGTTAAAATGGTTTTGACTGTGGAAAGAGATGCTGAATGGTCACAGTAGATCACCCTAAAGACACTATCTTCAGGTATGTATGCAGCTCATTATTGAGTTTTCCTTGTTCATTGTGTTAGCCTGTTCCACCACATCCTCTCTAGAGCCATCTGCATGCTGCTGTTCATTAAAGCTGTGGTCAATCAATTCTCTGTAAGGAGAGGGTTCAAGCTTTCTTTTATCCAAAGCTTTGCAGAAGGAGGCATAGGAGCAGAGTCAGAAAAGTTAAGACTTTCTAGCTTCCATAGCTGCTAGACATGGCAAGATGAAAGCCTGCAGAAAATACTGCCTGAGACAATTATGTGAAGCTTGAGAAAGAAAAAGTATTAATTTGACACCAGGAAATGCTTTAAAAAGAGTCTTTTCCTGATGGTGTAAATTGAGGGGATAGAATCCACTAATAGATCTCTTGCTAATGAAAAAGACTTTTTATCTAGATTCCAAGCTTTATTTTGTCACTGCTTTGACAGTCTGTGATGTCCATAAGTGCTTTTCTGATATTCTCATGTATTGAATGAAGCTGACGTTCATTAACTAGCTTTTGGCTTTTGAGTTTGCTTCCAGCTTAATTAATGTATTTAGGCAGTTAGGAACTACATTTACATGAAAATGAGAGTATAACCAGCAGAACAGCTACTGATCTTTTCTTGTGTACATAGAGAAATATACTTGGGAATGAACACAGTCAGTGAAAAAATCCAAGCAAAAATTTTTGTATTTAGGGTAAAATAAAGAGAACAAATACATATAAAATACAAATTGTTGAACAAGTCGCTTGAAGAAATGTGGCAATGATAGCTGTTGTGAGAAAGAGTTTTCCTTTGTTTTGTTTTTGTGCCATTTGGATTAGCCATTTCAATACTGTAATGCTTTTCCAGCTTGTAGTTAATTAGCTATGGTTGGTCAGAAGATACCAGGAAAGTGCTTTGTACAGTGTCACCATGTCATTAGAGGTAGCATAGGGCCAAAACTTGACAAAAGTCCTGTAATCAGCCTGCAAATGCTGATAAACTTTCTCAGAAAGGGATTATGTGTCACATACAGCGCAGAATCACAAAATTAAACTGCTGTGCAGAGTGTACAGTGCAGCAATATGGGAAAGGGCTGGGGGCCTGTGCATGATGGTGACACCCTGGTTTATGCGGGTGTTTATCACTAAAAGGGTTGTCAGAGCCTCTCACCAACAGGAGGAAAGAAATAGATCACAGAGACCACACACAGACCGAGCTGGCATAAGGAATAGGGTAATTTTTCAAGCCTTTCTCCACATCTACTTTAGATTATTCATACATCCATTAAATCTGGTTTTTGCTGCCTTACATTAGTGAATAATTTGCTTTAATGAAGAGCTATTCAATGTCTAAAAATAAGCCAAGCTTGACAGCCCTAAACTAAGGGACAATACGAGGGAAGTTTTTTCAGAAAATGGGGTGTAGTGTAAAATAAGGGATTTTTAAATTAATTGCTCTTAAAATTAGGATTTGCAGGCTCAAGCAATTTCACATCACAGGCTTAGCCTGCTATGTAAACATTTTTTATATCAAAATATGTACCTTGAAAGGCATAAGACATTTCTGGTTGTGTACAGATGAAATGCATATTTTGACATAAATAATTTGGAGAAGACATTCTATAAATAAAAATGGGCAAGGAAACATTTCTGTTTTGCTGAGATGTAATAAAATGATTCATCAAAAATTTATTTGGATTCATAAAAAAGGCTTGGCCCAAACCAATCCTGTTAGGTCAGGTGAAGGGGACGATCTTTATTGTCCTCGGAATAGGAGTTATTCACTTGCTGATTTATTTCGTTCCTCTCTGTCTCTCCCTTTACCTGTATTTTCTGAGGCTGAACGACACCGTGCTGGCCAGTGAAAGCATAAGGTCTGGCTGTGACTTTTTCTGCTTTGGCTGATTCCATGAACCTCCTCAGCCCTGCACAGGTGGTGTCCCCTGCAGCCACCCGGCCCTTAAGATGCTGGATGCAGCGGAGGCAGGGAAGGTGCCGTGTCCTGGCTGCTTCTGCTCTCAAAGTCAGCTGCTTTGTGAGGACTCTCATGTCCTCTCCCACTGAGGCAGCTGTGGGAGTGCAGAAGGGACTAAGCAGTCCAAGGGCAGCAGGGATTTTGGTGACTATCTCTCCTAAGTGCACAGCACAACACTCCTATTTGCAAAGAGGAGTCTGCATTCCCAGGTCTCGTGTCCCAGAGCAGATTTTGGGGTCTGTCTCTTCTCCAACTCATGGTACCACATTCATATCACAAGTTTTATGACCCCTCCTGGTGATGTTACTTCAGCTGTCATTTAAAGCTGCGAAAGCCATTTGTACAAACTGAGTTAGGAACCTCTCAGGGAATCTTTGCGTGATCTTCTGCCAGTGTGACTCAGGTCTGTGCTGGGAGAGGACCCTCAGTGAAAGAGAAAGCAGCTTCGGATTTTAGCTTCTATGTTGAGACTCTTGGGTGGTAAAAACACAACGCTTTTGCATCATAGATCAAGGGTTCCTCTGCTATGCCATCACATGACCAGAAGGTTTCAGTAAAAGCAGTAAAAAGAAAGGGTTAGAGACTTGTAACAAATACTTCAGCAAAGACATGAGACTAGAAAAAATGTCTGGGTTTTTTTTTATACAGGGGCACAGAAAACAAGATTTGGCTTCTATCTCTTACCTCTCTTTCAACAGCATTTGACACTTAAATATTGGTGTTGATCAGAATTTCCATAACTGATTTCCATAAACACAGGCAAGGTGGTTTAATAATCCTAAGTGAGGAGAAAGTGCTATGGCATAACGAGGATTTTTTAATATGTCAGATTTATTTTCCTGTCATCTGTTAGGTGTTTTGCTGAAGTCAGGCAAATATTTTGATAACCATTAAAAAAATTTAAAATTAAATACTGAATTGTCTCATAAAATCTTCTAAAACTCAGACTAAACAAGTAGAATTTCATGATCACACACATATAGATGTGATAGATGAGGTAAGATGGTAGGTCACAGGAAGTGCAGATCAGTCATTCAGGTTCTTCATCTGACAAGGCTAATGCCCTGGTCTAAAGTACAGAGAAGTTTAATGCCAGCTTTTCCCCCTAGGAAGAGGCCAAAAGGTCTGGTACTGAGACAACATTTCAACTTGGACAGTGATCTAGAACACCTTTAAAATAGGGCTGTGAAATTGTGGGTGGGGGCACAGAAAACACAGAAAAATACACATTTACTGTGTTTGATGAAAATAATTACAGCAAAAACCCTGTCTGCTAGCTGGACAATAAAATTTAGTTTTCTTGTTTTGCCCTGAGTAAGAAAGTAACGCAATTTTTCTAAAAACTGTTTCATTAAAATCTAATTGTTTTATGGTTGAGAAAACAGAAAAAGGGTTAGTTTCCTTACGTCTTCAGTGCTTAACCTGTCCTTTGGGCCCCTGAAGACATCCTACCCCCTAAATTCCTGAAGAGCGCATGAATTCTTCATCCTGCTAGTAAAGTTTAGACCATCCCATTAAGGAACGCAGCACAAACTTACTCAGGCTAATCAGGTCCTGAAATGCCCATGAACTTCCCAAAGGTACAACGAGCAGAGGCCCCTGTTAGTCCTTAGGATATTGCATGCAGCCTGCCAGCCACATTTTCATAAAGGTTAGGAAGCAGGACTGCTTGGTTGCTGTTGACTGATCTGTGCTGATGCTACCCTGTGGGCTCTCCTGGCAGACACGGTGCTCCTGCCCATCTGCTCCCCTTCCCAGCCAGGTCTCCCCACCTGCCACGGATGGGCAGGAGGCTGGGGGAAATGCCAGCTCTGGCTGGTGTGCAAAAATACAGAGAGACACTTTAATCACTGAGCAACAACTTGTATCAGGAGCTGCGACACAGAGAGAGGGAGAGTTATCTCTGGCCCTTCTTCCTTGCAGTGGATGGCAAGAACAGCAAGTCCATTCATGCTCAGTGACATATGCCCAGGGTAACTTATCTTAACTGACTATATTGCTGTTAGCTGTCCCTAACTTTCTAGAGATCCTCAGCAGAAAGTGTAGGTGTGATTGTACTTGCAGAGCTAACAGAGGTGAAGGTGAGATTGTGCTTGCACAGCTCCTGTACAGCACAGCCTGTGCTGTTTCCTGCTCTTTGAGACCAAGGGAAAGGCAAAGAGAAGAGGGTGGCCAGCAGAACTGAATTGGGGGGGCATACTTGAAGGAATTACAAAGTGCCCAGCCACGCCACAGATGGAGTCATAGGTGGAATTTTTACTGACACATCTTAGCAGATCACACCATTTTCAGAAATACTTAGGTGCCAGCATATGTGATTTGCATCCTCAGTGGGCAAAAGGGGCTAACCACACTGGAAAGATAACTTCAGTGTAAAACATGAGCTCTACAGAACTTGTCAGCCTCATCTCTGTTCCTTGGGTTTAGGAACATTTCTGACTTAATTTGAATTTTTGGTTCCCCTGACTAGCTTGAACAGTTTTTCTTGATGATGAGGGTGATGATGATGATTGTTTTCCAAAACTAAACACAGCCTCAGCCTTTTATTCCTCATCTCTTCCTCATTATATTGGGCCCATTAAAAAGAACATTGCAGTAATTAATGTTGGAACAAGAGATGAGATTTAGTCACCTGAGCACTCCTATTGGCAAATAACTTCAAGCATGTTTTTAGTGCTCCACCATTGCCTGTTTACCTAGGAACAGTTATGTCACCATGTGATTACAACACTCTCTTGTGGGGGAAAAAAATGAAGAAGAAAAAAAGAGAGAGAGCATTTTCTGAAAATTTTCTGCAGGTTCACCCTCAGAATCAAGACAAGGTGTCTGACAAGCAGAAGGATGGATCTCCTACCCCATCGATGAGCTGACCTTGTTTTCACCTCACCCCTGTAGTCTAGCAGCATCAATTCATCATTATTAGCATGTAGGAGTTCAGTGTTTCCAGCAGACAAGCAACAGGAGAGTTGTCTCTACTTCATTCCAGGATTTTTGCTTTCCAGTCTAATGCTGTAAGTTCAATCATTTATTGAGCTCAAAGCATTCCTACAGCTGTGTCCTAAGAAATCACTTGATGGGAATGGGACAACATTTTCTACTGTCTTTCTGCAAAGCCTCTGGCTTCAAAAATTAGCTTTTAGGATTTTCCATTAAAAAGCTGAAGAAGAGAAAAAATAAAATTTGCCTCAACAATGGCAGCAGAAAATAGTCCTCCTGCACCAACAGCCATGGAACTTTTTTATTTTGCAACTCTGGCTCTATTAGATGGAGGTATGAATGAACCCCTACATTGCTTGACTGCTGTTACATTTATTATTCATCTGGCTGCTGTGCCTGGAGGCCCCAGTCAGTGACTAAAGTTGTTTTGCTAAACCCTGCATATAAGGAGTATAAAGAGAGCCCCTAATCTGACCTCAAAAGTCTAACAATTCAGAGTTAGATCAAATACACCTTTTCCCACTTCTCTTGAGGTTTTCTCCTTGTGCTGTCACATCTGTGCTCCATCTAATAGCTAAATAGTAACTAATAATTAAATAATAACAGAAGCTCTGATGTGTCTGCTTTAACTCAGCATCAACTCAGTCAATTAATAGTTAAATCTCTTATGCACTCACAGAATTGCAGTCATGGTACCCTGTGATGCACTTTCATACAAGCTTGCAAGAAGAGAGGGTACCATGAGCCCCCTTACTACCTCTCTGTGATGGAGAAGAAAAGAATACAAGCCTTGCTCTTGAAGGTCTTTGGGCTCTCCTATATTTCTGGGTTTGTGTCTGTGTTGACTTCAAATTCTGCTCATTGTGTTGAGAAGCAGGAACTCCTCAGATATGTACATTGCAAAAGCAGTGAAGTCTGGTCTCTATTTTTATTTTATTTGCAGGAAGAGCAAAGGTTTGAAAAAAAAGTCTTTGAAATTGTGTATGACAGCTTATCATGAACACCACTGTTATCCTGTCAGAGAAAACAGAGTAACTCTAATTCCAACAGAAGAGTATAAGAACTGGACAGATTCTCATCTAAATTATATGGCACAGATACTGAGCAGTTCTTTGGTCTACTTGATTTATTGTAGCACAACTGAGCACAAAGTAGGTCGTAGTATTTAATCTACAGATTAATATTTTATTCATATTTAGAAATATTGTCAAATGATCCAAGACATTAATAGAAAGAGACCGACGCAATACTGAAGCAAGTTGTTTTCCAATTCTCCCTCACAGAAATCTACTAGAGACTGACTGCAGATTACCGCAGCATATGAAATAGTAATAGCTTCAGATGCCTTAGATGAAATCCACAGAAAAAATCTATATTAAAAGATTTGGGTCAGAAATTTAACAAGTCTGTACAGAGGTTTCTGAAGAAAAATGGAAGTGCCTGTGTGAATTTGTATGAAAATTTCATATCTGTAGTGATCCCAAAGAGGCAATCACAGGAACTGTTCTTGCAGTGATGTTCCTGGGCTGAATGGTGTATTGGGATGGCCAAGAGAAGCAGATGAAGAATTGTAGCCCATGTTGTACACTGGAACTTGGTTTTCTCTGTTTCACTAAATGCCACCTTTTCCCATCCCATTTTCAAATGCAGAGGGGTGATCATGTATGGAACTGTGTGTACAATATCACACCAAGACTAGGTTGAAGGCAAACTCTGTGTTGTACAGTCAAGGACCCAAAATTCAGAAGTACCAGTGTCCCACCTTTGTGGTCACTATAATAAATCTGTTAGGTGTATACTCTTACAGAACTTTCCATTTGGTCCCTGTATTGCTTGTAGATAGACTAATACTCAGCTGTACCAGCTTTTCCACATTTTCTTCCCTTTACTGCTGCTTTTCCCTTATCTTCCCTTTACTTCACGCCTCATCCCAGCCCCTATTGGGTGTTTTCAGTGTAAAAGCCTTGCTCTGTTCTTAGGGTTGTTTACTTCTTCCTGGGCTTTTCTGAGGCACAAATCAAAATTTCACACCAGAACCAAAGAGAAACGGATTTTGTGTTTTGATCTCAAACTGTGTGCTTGCCCTGCCAAATGCTGAGCTAGCTGCCCAGGTCCCCTGAATAGCATGTGTTGAGGCAGGCATTGCAAGTGGCAATCCACAAGGACAAGCACAGAAACATGCAGAATCCAGCCCATGAACAAGAGGTACCTAAGCTGAACCGACGGCAGAAAAAGGAAGTCCTGCTTCTCTGTGGGGAATAGAATGCCCTAGTGAATAGGGGTATATGTGATATTTCACTACAGACAGACTCTACACCTTCCAGGGCTTGTGGTCCATTCTTCTTGCAGTGGGTGAAGGAGCAGGATTCACTCCCTTCTTTCAGAATGTAATCACTAATAGAAGAGGAGGAGTGGATGCTCCCAAGTTGTTACTGGAAGCAGTAGGAGTAAAAGGGAAACATGCATAGTCCATTTCTTATCCCCCTCCAGGAGAAAAAAGGTACTGTCCCAGAAGGTTTACTAATGTTCTCTGAGTTGGGAGAGACATTCTCTTCCCAGTTCATGGAGAATTAATTAAATATATGTGACACAAGGTGCCTGAAGACAAATGTTCACAAGGGGAGATCGAAAATATCGTTAATAAACCTTGGCTGCCCTTCTGCTGATACGTTCCACAACTTTTCTCCTTCCCAGCCCTTCCACTCCCAGCAGCTTAATTTTTCTAGTCTTGGTGAAAAAGTACTTTAGCTCCTAATGTATCCACAGAGATGTGGTGCAGTGCCTCCTGTGCCTGGAGTGGTGGATAGAAAGATACAGGCTCTCTGGGAAGAACAAACAAGGCAGATGAGGAGAGGCTGTCACCCTCCATGTCCATGACTGGCAGGAGTGCATGGAGTTCTACCTGGGGATGGATGATGGCCCAGGATTAAAGGAATGGCAGGGGCAGGGGACATGAGTCATCTACAGGCATGTAGGAACTGCCTCATGTTCACAAGCCCTGATCCTCATGGGGGACTTCAACCACCCAGTTATCTTTTGGGAGGACAGTACAGCATTAAGGGCATTAAGCATGGAGTTTCTTGGAATGCCTCGATGGTAACTTCCTTCTCCAAGTGATAGAGAAGCCAACAAAGAGAGGTGCTGTGCTGGACCTTGTTCTCACCAAGAAGGAGGGGCTGGTGCAGGATGTGAAGCTCAAGGACAGCCTGGGCTGCTGTCACCATGAAATGGTGGTGTCTGAGATCCTTAGGGCAGCAAGGAGGGGCAAAGCAAGCCCTGGACTTCAGAGCAGCTGTCTTAGCCTAGAGAGATCTGCTTGTTAGAGTGACATGGGATAAAGCCCTGGAGGGAAGAAGAGCCCAGGAAAGCAGGGTAATGTTGGAGGATATCCTCCTTCAGGCTGAGGAGCCTCCCAATGAACAGGAAGCCAAGTGAAAACCTTAGGAGGTGTGCAAAGATGAATATGGAGCTGCTAGACACATTCAAACACAAAAAGGAAGCCTGCAGAGGCTTGGAGCAAGGACAAGTAGCCTGGGAGGAATATGGAGAGATTGAATACCCAGGGATTAGATTGGGAAAACTAAATCACTGATAGAATTAAACCTGACCGGGGACATCAAGGCCAGCAAGAAAAGCTTCCATAGGTACACGGGTGATAAAGGAAGACTAGGAAAAATGCGGGCCTTCTCCAGAAAGAAAGAGGAGACCTGGTTAGCCAGACCATGCCTGAGGTGCTCAGGGACTTTTTTGCCTCAAGGTTCACTAGCAAGTTCTCCAGTCACACCACCTAAATTGCAGAAGGTAAAGGCAGGGACTGGAAGAATGAACACCCTGAGCCCACTGTAGAAGATCAGATACTCGAACATCCAAGGAACCTGAACAAGGTGCACAGGCCTGTGGGATCTGATAAGGCTACCTCAGGTTAAGCCACTATCAATTATATTTGAGATGGTTTGGCAGTCCTGTGACTGGAAAAGGGGAAATGTAACCCTGATTTTTAAGAAGATATGGGGAACTTCAGGCCAGTCAGTCCAACCTCAGTGCCCGACAAGATAATGGAGCAGAAATTATGCTAAGGCAGATGAAAGCATAAGCAGGTTATTTTAATAGCCAACATGGCTTCACTGACAAACCATGCCTGACAAATTTGGTGGCCTTTTGCTACAGGGTTACAGCACTGGTAGATAAGGGAAGAGCAAGCAGCATCATTTACCCAGCCCTGTGCAACGCATTTCACACAGTCCGGCATGACAGCCCGGGTGATGAGAAGCTTAACGTGCCTTGGCAGCTGTGTGCTCGCAGCACAGAAAGCCAGCTGCATCCTGGGACCTGCATCACAACAGGGACCAGCCAGGAAAGGAAGGTGATTCTTCCCCTCTATTCCATTCTTGTGAGGTCCCATCTGGAATACTGTGTCCGGCTCTGGGGTGCAGAGCCTGAGAAGGACATGGGCATGCAGGAGGAATTCCACAGGATGTGCTTATGGAGCACTTCTCCTCTGAAGAGCAGCTAAGAGGGATGGTTGTTCAGCACAGACAAGAGAAGGCTCCAGGGAGAACTTACAGCAGCCTTACAGCACCCAAAAGGGCAACAGGAAAGCTGGAGAGGGACTGCCATGTAGTGAATGAAAAAGGGGCAATGGCTTCAGACTGAAAGAATGTAGGTTTAGATAGATATAAGCAAGAAATTCCTTACTGTGAGGGTGGTGAAATACTGGAAAAGATTTTCGTGATAAATTGTGGATGCCCCATCCCTGGAAGTGTTAAGACCAGGCTGGATGGGCTCTGAGTAATCTGGCCTTGCAGAAGGCATCCCCATCCAAGGCTGGGAGCTGGAATTAGATGATTTTGGAGTCCCCTCCAAAACAAACCATTCTATGATTCTATGCTTAATGATGTCCAAATGGTGGCAGTAGGAAAGGCAAAGTAAAGTTCTGGTGTAGAAAAATTTACTGAAAACAAGTGATTATTTTGGGGGAGTGAATTACTATTTTTACTGGAGTGAATTATTATTTTTACTATCTTGTCAATCTTTTGCCTTTGAAAGAAATTATAAGCATGAGGCCAAAGCACTGATGAGTCATTTTTGAACAAAGATGCTTTGCAGTGATGCTCTGAACATGCAATTATGTGCAAATATACATGCTTCCCCACAGACAATTAATCTGAGGATCAAGAGCTGTGATCACAAATTTTCTTCAAGGTTGCATTCAATTTGTTTCAACTATGTTTTTCAGCACATAAGTACACATAAGTACTAAGTCACAAAATAGTGCTACTAGCAGCAAGACACACTGTTAACATCATTTAAGAAAAGGCAAAATTGCTCCTAAAGTCACACTGCCTTACATTAATAAACCTTGAAAATGAGTTTATAAACCCTGGGAAGAAGAGGAATGAAAAGACAAAGACCTTCAGCAGTAATAACTGATGCTTTCCCCAGGTAGCAACTTCAAGAATAAATTCCCTCTTTAGTTCTCACTCCTTTCTACTGTTCTTCTTGTCACTGATGAATTTGTTGCTATGCCATATTTCCAAGTAGGACATTATGAAGTATCCATTCATCCAAGAGTGCATCATGAAAGGAGAAAATATTCTTTTAGATAAAAATCAAAAAGGAGTCACAACAAAAGGTAAAATGATAAGACTTCGTACTAAAACGTTAAAAGTCCATTTAAAAATCTTACTGTCAATTGTCCTTTACTGTGCTGCTCCCCTTCATTGTGTGAGTTGTTTGCAGCATGGCAAGCTTCCAAAGCTATTTTCCAGAAGCTTTGCAGCAGATGTGATAATTGCAAGATGTGCCATCGTAGGATTTTTGACATTTATCTTTTTCCCTTAATTTCATTTTTACTACCTTTCTGTTAAAGACAGCATGGATTGCGGCCATAAAGTTTACAAACTCCATATCCTATGTGGTAACCAATATTAGAAAAGTTAAAATTATTTAAATTTTCAGTCAAATGGACAGAAATAAAAAATTTACGACAACTTCAATAGAAGCATTTAAAGGCTCCCTAGTGGGATTTCTTTTCACCTCCTTCTAATCTGTAATTTTGGTAGTAACACTAAATTAGAATTTGTAGGAAATTTTCATGTCCAAAATTAGATCAGGTTAATAATAGGATTCTAAAGCAATCCAAGGTTGTTTCTCTCCATCTTTTCCTTGGAGCTTTTAAGAACTTCCTTCCCCCAAGAATCAGGCTCTGTGGCATGATTAATTCTTGCTGGCAAGAAACAAGAATGCTATGACACTTGCTAATCAGGAGGGAAAAAGGTGGGAAATAGTCACTCATCTGCTCAGAAAGAAGGATTTCTGTAGCTAAGGATGTGAATATTAATAAATCAAAACTGGAATTGACAATTAGAGTAGACAGTCTGTGGACAAAGCAGCAGATGTGGCTGTTCTTTTTAACTAAAAAAAGAGGATCTTGAGCAGAGGCACTGTGCTTCTCCTCCACCCCACCCCCCGCCCCCCAGAATATGACATGGTGAACGCACACACACACAAACACACACACACACACACTCATCACCAGGGAAGCAAATTTGTCGAGTGGCAGAGAAAGAGAATGCAACCTGCAAAACACAGGGAGAACTGGGGAGAAGGACATATGGTGATGTTTTGCTGTGCTTGATATTGTCTTGACATGAAAGACAACTCTGCAGGAGGATTTGCAATGCCCATCAACATGCAAAAGGCAGCTTTCAGCTAAGCGGTTCTGATAGCATTCAGTGGCTAACAGGCATGGAGAAGTGTAGGCCACCTGGGGTCATTGAATAATTAAATTCATCCTGGTTTTCTCTCCTTGACTGTGGAAAGAAAAAACCAACAAAACACAACAGAAACAAAATAAAAACAATGAGCCCTGACCTCAGAAAACCAAACAAATCTGCAAGTTTTTCTCACGTGATTAGTTACTTAACTTCTGTTACTACTTCTGGTTAAGCTTTTGTGCTCAAACCTAGAAGCTTTCACATCAGTTTCATATCTCTGTGTGAGATGTCACAGGATAATAAAAGACCCAGTGGCAAAACTTCAGGAGACGAGGCAGGGGGAGGGGAAAAATTCTATTCCCACCTGAACTGTTGAAACTACTTGCTCCAGTTGCTCTTGTCGAATTATTTTGCATCAGAGCTCTTTCAGGGCTGCAAAACACTCAGCACACAGCAAACCAGGCTTCCCAGCAATCAGGAGAACTTTAAAGGCTTCTGGACACCATAGGTTGCAGAGCTGGGTAAGAGCTTCTAAAGAGCTGCACCTAAGTAAAAGCCAACACATGTTTTTTGTTTTAACTGCAGTATGGCTCAGGTGGGAAGCAGATTTCAACATATGAAGAAAAGAGAATTTGGCTTTCCAGCTAACCTCTGCTTCTCATAATAAGGATTTTTATGCAGGTAGAATTTTGCATATCCAAATACTATGCATTCGAACTGATTCCATTAACTTTGCTTTATTAATGTAAAGATTTCACGCTTTTGAAAGTCACAGCTCATGGAAAGATCCCTTTGTAATGTTTATTAAGCTAGATGATAATAATACCTTCTGAAACAACTAGTAGCAGTAGTAGTAGTAGTTATAGTAGACTACATGTGGTTAGTTAGTAGACTACATAACCATCATCCTCAGTTCTAACATAATATTTCCACTTTTTCATCTTGAAAACAACTTCCAAGAGCTGCACATAAGGTGACAGCAAGTCCCATTATTTCCACTTTATAAACTAAGACATTGAGGCAAGAAACTAAGACTCTACTATTTTACATCTAATATAAAACCTTAGTTGCTGAAAATATTTTCCCCTGTTTTCCTCCACTGTTTCTACTCATTTAGCTCCAAAATAACAGAATCTCTGCTAGTGAAATTTTCAAGCTAGTTAGCCAGCATTGCTAACCCTACACAAGTTTTTGATGCACCCTTCCTGATTTCAATTTTTTTTTTTAATTGCCTTTTCCTTTTGTTAATCTACAGTGTGTTCAGCAGTTTCCAGCAGTCAAAGAGAAATTTCTCTTCTGTATCTCCTTTGGCCTAGAAAGAACTTTTGACTGTTACTGATGCTGCCCTGCAAATTATTGAGTCTGAGGGCTCACTCATAAATTACGTGCTGGCCTCTGCACAAATACTTACTAAAAAGACAGTTTTTGTTAGGAAGAACTGCGCTGTACAATTTAGGTAGTGCTTGTGAGGAGCACCACCTTTACTGGAGTTTAGGAGTGATTTAATACAGCTTGAGGTTCGTCGTGTTTCTCACTGGAACCTGCAGCAGGCATGCATGAGGCAGCATGCCCTTTACATGCTTGCATTCTTACGAGGCCTAAATTCAAAACTAATGTGAAAAAAAGGCCTTCATTTTGCTCTGTTTGTATTTCTGCATTTCTCTCTTATTTTAGTATTTCATCCTAAAATTGTAGTACTCGATTTTGAAAGTATTCAGAGGATAGTGTTAGCATGACATCTGTTTGACAATGTTTTGCCATAATTTTTTACCTTCAATCAAAACCCACAGTACTTAGATGTCAGTGGTTTCTTCAGGCATACCCTAGCAAACACCAGAGTATTTTGCCGTGGAGTGGGCTGACTGGCTTGATTGTCACCAGCTTGTTCTAGAGCTGGTAATTCTGTGTTATTTAAGCTATAGTTTATTTTATGGAATACCAATATTAATGATACTTATTTCCATTTGAAAAAAAATAAATGAAAGACAGACTATGTACTAAGACATAAAACGTACTTATTTATACTAATACATATAATGTAATGGGGAAAAAAAGGGGGCATTGTTTAGAGCATAAACAACACAGGCACTTCATCATTTCATGAGCTTTAAACATGCCTATTTTTCTCATGTTTCCCCTTCTGTAGCACTGTAGTCCTGTACTCATGAAATGACATGAGTATGAGTTAATATCCCATACATTACTGGTACGCAAAAGAAAATCTGACTGTGAAATGTTACAACATATTCCAATATAACAGATAATACATTTTATAGTCATTTGTTTATTTCATTGTTCAAGTGAATATTTGCCTCTGGCTCAGAGAGAGTGACTCTTCAGCCAGTAGTATCCTTTGGCAGCCTCAGACAAAAGCAGCCTTCTTGGCAAGGGAGACGTGTTCCAGCACTCACGGGCTGCGAGCTGCTCACAGCCCAGCCCGAGCCCCTGCTGCAGCCAGGGTTCAGGGCAGAAGCTCACAGACACTCACAGCTGCAGGGAGAGTCAGGGACATCACTGGAGGCCCAGTGAGCAGGGTGAAGATTGAGACATTGATTAGGCACCCTGGTTTCACATCTATGAGTCATTCACTTTTTGGTGTCTGAAGCGCCCCACAACTATTAGCTCCCTGGGGCTGAAAAGAGTAGCACAAAATACATCCAGCAGCCATTATCTATTTAAGACCTGATTGGATGTGACTTTTTGCACTCTGCCTAATTTCCTTTTGTAACCACATCAATTAGAAGTTTAATTTATTGGGAAATTATTTTCATTTCATTTTAAACTGGCTGAAAATTCAGATTAGTGTTTAGGTATGTGCATGGGAATCTCTGTCACCACACTTCAGCCTTACTTCTTCCTTCTCTCATGTGCTGGAAATCTGCTGACTGTAAAAATTTATTGTAAAACTTTCTGAAAATGTTCAAAAATTAGAAGAAGATAGTGTGGAAACCAGCTTAATAGTGAACTTAAATGAAACTGTGAGATGCAGCATAATGTCTTATGCAGTTGCCCTTACTCATTAACCAAACAGGAGATGTCATATCTGCAAGTCCTATGAAATTAATTGTGAATTTTCTTGGGATCAGTTTAATTCTATGTAAATTCCATGCAATCTGTAGTTTGCAGAAGGTGGGGTTTATATCTGATACAGACCACAATTAACAAGATAATCCCTCTAGGTACAATTCTTCTTGAGTCTCATGCCACGACAGCTGGGAGTAACTTACTATGTGAGTCATCCCATTGAGATCCATGCAAAAACTACTGAGTAACTCCACTACAATAGGCCTTCAGATTAAACAGAAGATGCTCTTTGGTTCAATTACACAAATAATTAAACAATAAGGAAGTGATAAGACCAGCATCCACCACTCTTAGACTAGTATAGCCACACACAGTTCATTGTGTCATGAATATTATGACTTCATGACATTAGAAAAATTACATTTTTGTTAGCCAGAAGGAAGATTGCCATGATGTCTCCAACTAATTTTTAGTCACAAGCCTTTACATGATTAAATTTGCAGGAACTCAGCTTCCCTAGTAAGGCAAATGTTCTCAGAAATGCCAGACATCAAAATGGAAGCTGAATTTTTCAAGAGTACTGAGTGCTTAGTAGAGTTCCTGCAGGATACCTCTGTCTGTGTTTTCACAAGAGTTCAGTATTTAATGGGATAAGGAAATTATTTTGTGAATGTTGATCTATTTTGAAAACCCTGGCCATGAGGTAATGTTTTCAGAAATGGCAAAGACATCGTTTCAGAAATTAAAATATGATCTCAAATACACAAACGGGTTCTCATGAACAAACAAATCAGGATTTACCAGCATAATAAAATGCCTGCAAGAGCGTTTGGGAGAACACAAGGGCCTCAATAACCAGTTCACTGACTGGTAAAAGGAGCACATAAAAATCACAGGACATCTTCAACACTCAGAAGGCTTCAACTTCTATAGAAAGCAGGAAAGTAGATATTTTTGAAAACAGGAAGAAACCTCTTATCTGCAGGTTCCTTAGAAGTTTAAAACAATTTTAAAATGTGGCTCTAAAGCACTTTTTGACCTATAGTGGGTACATTCTTTTAAGTCTTCTGCAAGCATGTATTCAGCAAACGAGGATAAATGATTAAAAAACTTTTAGCTATTTTTATAATATTCCTTCTTTTCTGCTCAGATGCTGCCTACCAGGAATTATGTTCTCAAAAGAAGGCAAATACATTTGCTGATGTGTTCCATGAATAATTTTTTAATCTATGGCTCATTCAGAAACAGTTCACTGCAAATATTCAGAAACAAAGATTTGTCATTTAGTTAAATAAATTACATGATACTATTTATTTTTGCCTGGATGGGCGATTCAGATGACTAAACTGCAACAGGAAGATTCTCAGAAGGCAGTCTGATTGTAAAGCCAGACACTTTTAAATACAAATGCCATTAGAAACTTTCTGAGAGTTATGTGTGCAGTAAGGGGCTCAAGTATCCGCATGTATTTATGTCCAGCTCCTCGCCTGTTATAAGCCAGAGAACTTCTGTGAGAGCTCAGATTCTGGCCCATATCTTTAAAATCACTTTTCAGAGCTATGTAAGTTGGGTCAGCTTGTATTTGCATCTTCCTCAAAGTGCTGTAAGGAGTGCACTGTTCGTTTAAATGGATGGTGGGCTGCACAGAAAGCAAATCCACACGCATCTCTGTGACAGTCTTCCCACTAAAATAATAAATTAATAATTAAAGCTACTCCCAGGTATCTTAGTTCTAGCTCTTAGCCCAGCTGTAGCTTCAGGGTAGACACAATTGATTTAAATTTTTTGAGGGCATTTTGTGGGGCACCCACACCAAGATACACCTCACTGCCTCTTGATCAACTCCCTAATTGCCTTAAAGAGATTGGTGCAGCTGCACTCTTCACGCCTGATTCTGATTTTGCTTACTCTCAAGCAGGAACAGCTAAGAATGCCTCAGAATTTCAAAAGTGTAAACTGGGTATAAATAAAGATCCTAATCTCTTCTGTGAAAACCTAATAGAGATTGGCCTGTGCTCTGCCAGGGCATTAGTCACTCTGAGAACGATGATGGTGCAGCTTTAGTGAGCCGCACTCCTGCGGTCTGTTTTTCTTTCCCTTAATGGAGCCAGCACACCAAGGCAGATCACACAAGATAGTGTAGACTGAGTCACTGGTTCTCTTACCGTATTTGTCCATCAACAGGTCTGCCATTTGAGGGATGACACTTCACCTTTTAGAGCTTACTCATACATTAGGGGTGTGCATTAATATTTATCTCCCTTGAGGAGTCCTGCATCACTTACAGCTCTCTGAGACACATGAGAACCAACAAACAATCCAGTATTGCCTCTGTTGCCTCAGCATGTTAGATTATATAGTAAAAATTTACCTGAGGGGCATGCTTGCTGATAAACATTGTGGCACAGAGGGGTTCAATTAGGCTGCTTAAAATGTTGACAAAACTGTGCATCCCTGCGTTACCTGCAAAACAATCTACTGCATAAATTACTGTACTGTATTTGGTAACTGGTAACGTACATGTCTTAGCAGAAGAAACTTTGAAGCAATGATGTGTTGATGAATACTTCCAAAAAAAGCTCCCATGCCCTCCCATACTTAGATGGCTGCATACACAATGTGCTTAGCTGTATCACTGAGAAATTTACTCAGCGGGAAAAAAAAGAAAACTAAACACTTTCTCTCAACAAAAAAGCAGACATCACAGTTTTTTAAATAAGTAAAATTTATGAAGGCAGAAGCTTCTTACTTGTGAGAGTAATACAAGCATATCAAGGAATATGGGAAGATCTAATTTCATTTTCAAAATTCAGCCATGGGAGGAATTTTCAACCACGATTAAAATACAAGAGTAAATCAGAAAAATTGCTCCTCTGTGTGTGTAATTGAAGGGCCAATTAAAATAATTAGAGAAAAAGGTGTACAGAGGGCTGTTCATAACTCAATTTTTCATCCCTCAAAGCCCTTTGAAAAATGTAACCCTAGCAGGATTTTCTGAAAATGATGACATATTGTTCCTTAAAATATACTAAACTATAGTGCCTAGCATTCTACACATAAGGTAAAGGCAGGTTTGAGTGTCAATATTCTAAGACAGAAATATTGTACCTGTGAAATAAGTGATAATGTGTGTGACATGACAGCAAGAATCCAAGTGCCTGGGAGAAGTGCTCTCTGTCAAGAATCTTCTAGATGTAAGAGAGATGAACTCTGTGAGAGGGAGATATACAGCTCAGGGATAGTGCAAACTTAGTTGATGGCAAAATTGTAGTGAGTGCCTCCAAGTCCTGAGCAATTTTTTTCCAGCAGAATTTCATTTTATAATTCTGAAGTTAGTTACAGGATTGCATATATCCTAAAGAAGATACAAAAATTAAGTGTGCATGCCTTGATGTAGATGCCTGATCAGCTGCCTCAAGGGGTAATAGATTTCAACAACAGCACAGAGGATATAGTCCTTTCTGGAGATTTCTTTCCAGGCTCATTCATTCTGTTGGCTTTATTTAAAAAAACTATATTAAACTATATATAAACTAGAGCTCTATGTCGCTCTAGTTTATGCTTCACTGAAGTTATTCCAACATAAAACTTGAGTAAGGTGTGAATCAGCTCTTAAGATTCTGCAATGTTTTCAACTCAGTTGCGGCTGCTAAATCTTGCTGTGGCTGACACACTATTGATTTTGCCCAAACATTTCTTTTTAATTGATTCGAACTATAGATATGTTTTACAGCAATTGAGGAAATAAGAACTGAGTATCTAGCAGAACAATACAGTCTGTAGACCTCTGGTAATTGGGATGACAGTTTATGGGGTACATTTCTTTCTCTGTTTTTACCAGTGTATGTAAATTAATACCCTCTGCAGATTTGCTTTTACTGTGATGGATGTAAGAAGGTATAATGATCTAATAATTCTCATGCTGCAAGGCAGTTAGGTATAGCTACTGCAGATTTAACTAAAATTGTATGGACAGCACCTGAGAGTTATTGATTTTGAGCACCCACGGCTCCCTCTGAAACCCATACAAGGTAGGGGCCCTCATCATTTCTGAAAGTAGGCTTGTAATGTATTCCTGACAAACTTTGTATATACAAGCCAGCCTGTGAGCAGCAGCACTAATTGGCCCTGATTTCAGGAAGACTCTGTTCACACTTGCCTTGCCTGCCCTGCAATAACTCCCAGTCCTTCCACCATGGCCTTCTCTCACCTCTGTAACCTCAGTTCCCCCTGCTCTGTTCCTAGAACTGCCTCAGCCCACGCTTCCACCTCTTCCTCCAGGTATCCCCTGCTCCATTCCCTCCTTAATATTTTTTTCTTCTATACCTCCCCTCAGGCACCATACACTTACCTCTTACCTCCTTTCCAGTTCTTTTCTACACAAACTGAAAAAAACCTGATTCACTGATTTGCTGATGGGCTTGAAGTTATTTGACCATGTTTTCTGGCCAGCTGGCAGACAAAACACAGCAGGTAATTATTTAAATCGTGCCGAAACCCTCCCCTCATTTGGAGTACTTATTTAGCTCTTTTCCCTGTCTAGCTGCCAGTTTTCATGAAACCTGGGGGAACAGAGTATATCTAAGGGTGATACCTCTCTGATAAATTGAGTTGAAATAAGCTAACAGAATCAGAAGTTATATCAGGGCAGGACAGAAAAAGCAAATGGGCAAGTAATACTGTTATGCAAGACCTGTTTCCTTAGGAAGTCGGGCTAATAAAACATGCAGGCAGATGCTCATTTTATTTTTGTTCTCATGACCTTTTCTGTCTACTTGGATCCCAGTTCCACAACTTCACACATATTAGAAGTCCTGTTTGCCCATTCAGTATCTCAGTTACACCTCAGTGCAGCTACATGCAGACATCACCCACAGGCCCATGGTATAGGTAGTCTAAACCCCTGTAGAGATCAAACAAGCCTCCGTTTCTTTTGGACAACTCACTGGCTTTGGACAAGCAATTTTGTTACAGCGACTGCGCATGGTCTTCCTTAATACTGTTAACATCCTAGAAAACAGGTACCTCGTGCAGTAAAAACTTCCATCATCTTCTTCCCTGATATTGCACAAATTCCTGGTATCTAACCCATTAACAATAACCTTGCAGTCTTATCAGTCTCTTATGGTGTGCTTAGAATTGCAAGGGATGCATGGATTTTTTGTTTTTCTTCTTAGATAGCAAACTAAATATTTTGTCCCTTTCTTCTATTATAAATGCTTGGTTTTTTTTTTCACCTCCCAGAAGCTTTTGGAGGTATCCACAGAGATGCAGCATATAGACATAAACTGAACAGTGATTTTTTCCTCCTTGCATGAGAGCTGTGGATGTGAGATAGATGTTGATTTTTAGAATTTCCAGAGCAGTGTACAAGCTTGTTGGAGAAGGCTGCCCAGTTGTAAACATGGATGTGCTAGTTTGCCTAGGGCAGCTGTAGTACTGTGGTTGGCACAGCAGTGCTATATTTTTTAATGAGTAGTTAAATAGAGTTCATTGGTGGTCCTGTAGATTTTTCCACAAAAGGAGGGACTTTTGTCCTACTGTAGACAAATTCCATATTGAGCAATTTCTGTGAAATTAATGCAATATGGTTTTCTTGCCTTCTTGCCTTCAGAGGTTGAATATTTCTTTTAGCCTTATCTAAAAGCACTGTAGGGAACCGAGTTTAGAGCAGACCCTCCATGGACTAGTGCATGCTGCCCTTGAGACCAGTCCTAGCTGAATGCAAAACTCACAATGATTCCATAAGCATACCCCAAATACAGCACACATGTGCAGCAAGAGGATTTTAATTACCACAAATGGCTCTGATTATAGCTCCCCATCACACTTGAAGTGATCTCCTGAAGTACTGCCACTTCTGAGGAGACATTGTTCTGCCCAGACTTGCTTCCACCAGCCCCTTCCCCACACCTAAAGGCACTGGGATGTCACACCAGCAGCCACCACAGCCAGATGGCTCATACCAAACCCCAGTGAAGCAAGGTCCAAGGTACAAAAGAGGTGTTGGGTTGCAGCTTCCCAGCAATGCCTACCTGACTTTCCAGCTTTGTGCCTGTTGGCCTGAAGGCAGATAGGTAAAGAGAAGAAGCTACAAGTTTAAGGAGATGCCACCTGTGGTACTTCATCTCCCCAGATGGCTACAGAACTCAACAGGAATGGCTGGGGGCTTGGTCCACAACCTGAACTTCTCCCAGCCCACCGCTGAGGCAGGGAATTGCTAGTTTGTCAAGTCTCCTCAACAGTATGGGCTTAGAAAATTTTGCTGACATGAAGATGGAAAGCAGATAACTTTCTTGGACAGATCCACAATTTGTCCGGATTTAATGGAGCCCTTATTTCTCTGAGGGCATTGAGAGAAGTCCTCTACCAGACTGGATCAACTTTACCTATCCCTGACCTGTGAACTCGAGAAGGATTCAGCAGGGATGGCAGATGGGAAAGTCATCACTACCTCTTTCTTCCTCCATGGGGCCCTGTTTTTGAAGGCTTGGCAGCCTGGTGCTTGGCTCCTTCCAGTCCTGCCACTGCTAAACGCTCCCCTAAAAGGGGAAAGAATGGCTGTGGAGAGGGAAGTGTGTTTGTTCAGCTGTAAGGAGCAGCCCTTGTGCCAAAGCCATTGCCTCTGCTCAGAGTGGCAGATTCTGTCCCCAGAGCTGTCTCCCAGGGGATGTCACACCTGCACTATGTGCACAGTTTGCCCATGGCCAGCACTAGGCTGAGTATCAGACTGTTTCACTGGAGCCAGGCTCAGTTGCTCCTGACCAGAGAGCTGGGGCAGCAATTAAAAGAAGCTGGTGTGGAATGATGTCTCCTTCTGAGGCAGATACGCCTTTCCCTAATTGCTGGGGTAATAAAACAGCTTCCAGCTTGGCCCAGCACACACCCATAGTGTTTCTGACCATCCTGTTCAGCCACATTCCTCTCAGAAGCATACCAAAACTTTTGGCAGGTCCAAATGGCTGTCTGCTGAGTGTGGCAGAGGACCTGAGCTAGTCTTCTCCTTGCACTTTTATTTAGCTGATTCTACATGTCTACATATTTGGCAGCTCTGAAGTTGAAAATCAGATGTGATTTTACACATTTGGCAAAAAAGTCTTTAGTGTGTCTGAAATGAGCTCTTCAGAGCACTTGCAGACCACTCTGGATCTGCCTCTCACTTGAGAGAAGGCAAGTCTGGGTCTAAATGTGGGCTCCAGTAGAACTTAAAAACTACTACCTGTAATATTATCTCAGCTATATGTTGTCTTAGACTCCAAAGCTTCTTGCTGTGGTTCTACAGAAAAGGAAACTAGTTCTAAAGCTCAGATGGGAGCCACAGAGAGCTAACGGATCAGTAAACTCAAAGATGAGACATACCTCACAGTCAGTTTAAAAATTTGGTATAAAAACCATGATCATCTTCTCTGGGTTGCCTAAATTAATGGGAATCCAACAGTTTGGAACAGATCCTGTAAAAGATTTATTACGTGATTGATAAAGGCCTGGTTCTGTGTGGTATATCTTTTAGATGCTTTATCTCCATGTAATCTGAATGAAGAGGGTCTTCTTACATGCTGCAGTTACCACCTCTGTGGAAAATCTGATTGTAAAAAGCACATTGCACAACCATCCTGAGAAATAGGATGGTAGAGAAAGGTGCACAGGGATACTTCTCTATACTCAGGTATCCCGTCTCATGAACAGCACTGGGTACTACAGACATCAGTTAATGGAGCCAAGAAAAGTCCTGTAGCTAATGCTGATTTCAGATATTAACCTAAAAGTGATTCTGCTTCATCCCAACTACTACCTGAGAAGTTTTACACATTAAAATGAAATAGCATTAGTTGACTAAGATGTTTGCACAATGCAATATAATGGAATAATAAAGAAGCTTCTTGAAAGAATCTGAATGATGCTGGAGCTCTCTTCCTTTCTCAGAGGTGAGTGCAATAATGGGACAGAAAGGTGTAGAGATCTGCTTCCCAGAACTTTTCTTGACCAGCATCAGGTGACATTTGTGACTGCACAAGGAGAAACTTTCGAGAAGGAGGTTGACTTCTGAGCTGTGACAGTCCTACAAGCCAGAGGAACTCTAGGGGTCCTTGAGTACGCAACAAATAGCAAACAGTTGTGCTCTCTGAATATTTATAAATTACTTTCATGAATGACAATGCAGATGGAGCTTTACCCCATCTTTGCCTTTGCCCACTTACTGCCCAGGTCTCTCTGCAATTAGCTGGAGAGCCCTGCAGTGAGGGAATAATTCTGGGACCTTCAGACTTGAGGCATGGTCTCCCTCTCCTCCAGCCATGAGGGAGAAGGCCTGATGATACTTCATGTGTGTTCAGGTGGGGGCCCTCCATACGTGGGTGTTGTCTCTGAAGTGTGCTGGAACACATTCCAGCCTCTCTATTTTCCTAGCTTTCCCTCATTGCAGCTCCTTTAGACACAGATGATCGCCTGCAGAGCTTGCTCCTATAATAGCCGTATCTTGACTAAAATAGTTCCCCTACTAATTCCCCATACTAGAGATCCTATACCTGTTCTTTAATGTGCACAATAATAATATGAAAACAACCCTCCCATTAGCCTAGCAACAGCCAAATTATACCAAAGATATAAAGAAAAATGGCTTAGACTTCTAGGCTTTGCAAAAACAAATCCTTAGGGGAGATTAAATAGCTAAATGCTCTGAAGTTGCAGCTGAACAAAAATAACAATTCAGTGGATACAGACCAGAAGAATAAAAAAATAGAAGTCCATTTAACCAGTAGTAACACAAACAATAAATACTCTGTGGGACAGAAGAGCTTTCATTGTATGATGTGAAAATACATCTTATTCTTTCTGCTTATACTCAGTTCTTGGTGAGACCATTTGTCTATCTCTTCCCCTCTCCTTCTAAGATTTCCACAAAATGGACCATTTTTACTTCACATTTACTAATTCATTTCAGTTCTGGAAGAAAAGACAGTTCTGTCAGTTGTAATATCTCTTCAACACTTCAACACTCAACAACAAGCAGAGGACCTGGAAAATATATGTTATGCAACAAGTCAACCATTTATAATATTTCAAAAGTTACTTTCCTTCTGATTTCTCTAAACAAATATGAAAGGCTGCTAAGCCAGAAAGAAATCACATTCTAGCACTGAAACTAGCAATGTAAAAATGCCAGTAGTAAACTTTAATTTTAACTCTCAGCTGCTATAACCATCAGTGGGTGAAGAGCAAATTTTCCACATTGCAAATAACTTGGTTAAAATTTTTTTAACCTTTTCAGCACCAGGATTTAAAGAATGCTCTTCTTCATAGTAACTCTTTAATTCAGTCCAGTGAGACTTTTAAATATATCTATGTGATATGTTAGGCTTCTATCTTGCAGGAGGTGGTAGGCTTTTTTTTTTTTTTTTTTTTTTAATATTTGTTGGAGTTTCATAGGAGCCTCTAAATCTCATGGCCAAGCACTGATAAAAGTGCTGGTCTCTGGCTGGCTTTGGCATCAGATCTATGAAACCAAAACTGGGGTCAGACCCACTGAAAGCCTGCATTTTCTCTGAGTTTCCTCTCTGCCAACGTCTCTGCTAAATGCAGAGCTCAAAACAGACTGAAGGCTTCTTGCAGCCCTGGGGAGTTCTTGGCTGGTAGATAGGAGGGAGCCCAGCCTCCTTCCTCTCTCTCCCAGCCAAAGTGTCAGGATTGGATGCAGATGCACTGCACCGCCTTCCAAGTTCCTGCACTAACTTGGGAGTCAGCGAGATAAAATTAAAAGTCAGCACAATGCGGACGTGAAGTGAGTTTGCTCTGTACTTCTGGTGCTGGTCTGACAGCCACCAGACAGGAGGAAAACTGGGGTGAAGTCCAGCTGTGCTTGCTGAACAGATAGCTCCTCCCTACAGGGCAGCAGTCTGAAAGCTGGTCAGTCACAAGCAATGCAGCAAATCCCACTTCTGTAACACCAGGAAACTTAGGTATGATCAAAGTACTCCTCAAAGACCAGGGAAAATTCTGAGCTCAGTTTTACAGGACATGTCCAGAATTACTTCTTAAGCCAGCAGAGCTGCTGCTGCTTAATATCAGTATCAATTCGGTCTGATGCATTTTGGCTAATACTGCTGAAATTATGGCAAAGTATGTAAATGAGGAATGGTTTTAGTCTCTTAGCTCTTTTCAACCGTTTGCTTTTTCCATTTTGGCTCCTGCTTTCCATTTAATTATGCCAGGCTCTAAAATGCATTCTCAATGGCAAGCCAAGATTTTGAGTAATTGCAAGGAAGGGAGGATTTCTTGTTCCGACATACACATTAGCTAATTTTCCCTGGGTTCTGATACTAACTATCAGATTCCACCACCCCACCCCCGTCTCTGGGCTGGGTTGTTTTTTTTTCCCCTTGTTTTCCAATTGCGAAGCAGACATCTGGCAGCTCTCTGGTGGCAATAGCTGATACACTCACTCTGCTTACTGCGCTTGGCTATTTCTCTGTGGGAGGTAGGAGAAGAGGCAAAAGGAGCCGTGGTTTCAGATTCAAGTCCTTATTTTTATCCTGTGTAATTCCACAGCGGGATGTTTTCTTCCTCCTACCACCCTCAGGCTTGTGCTTTCTATTATCACCAAAAGACCAAACTGGCAAAAAAAGACTTTCCCTCCCTTCAATATCAGGGAAAACCTTTCCAGTTTTCCTTTTGCAAATACCGTTTGTTTCTTCTTTTCTTAAACCTCAGATGAGCTCTTCCTTCTCCAGCAGCCCCAGAAGAAAGGGTGCCTGAACTGGGGCAGGGGATGCTCGATTCAGCCCTGCCTCCTGGCCTGCCTGGTGCTTGCTGCCTCGGAGGCCACAGCAGTGGCAGGAGGGATGCACAGAGCACCTGCCATGCTGTTTTTCCGTGGGAAGAGTCCCCAGGGGACATATTGACATGTGGGAAGGGGAGGGGAGAAGGGAAGCGGCACATGACTGTATCTGCCATAATTTGCCCTGTTCGTCCCTTGAGTTCTTGAAAGGGAATATAACAGAACCCTCCATGACCTCAAGCTTTTACCTAAATATTTAATAATGATTTATATCACTGTGATGTTGATTAAGACTGAGTAAATATATACTACACATAAATTATTTCATTCTAAATCAACAGTGACATTTTTTTCCCGGTAATGATCATCATTAGCCTGGAATGTTTCTCATGCTTATAATTTTTTAATAAATTGAAATTATTTTTATTGCAAAATAATCCCCACATGCTCCTGTGTAATTTTGAATATTAATTCATTCCTATTCCCATATCTGTAACAATCCTGCCTGAAGCCATTTAGGCTCATATGAGAGTGATCAGAATTTATTCTTGCACAAACTGTAGAGTCTTCTGTGCTTTTGATACCAACGCATTTCACCTCCAACACTGATGCTGACACAAAATAATTGTCAAGACATCAAGTGGTCTGTGTAAGGGCCTAAATTCATGTGAGACTAAGTTCTCCATCACAAAATATGTGTCTGATAGGCCAGAAACTACTTTGATATTTGGTTCCAAGTGTGCAGGCCTTCTACACATAACCAATAGATATCTCTTTCATATTTGCATTTTTATCATATTTACCCTACTGTCTTTATTTCCACCCAGTTACATTGCAAGAAACTGTTCCCTGATATTTAAGAAATAAAGTACCGAATGTCACTATTAAGCAAACTTATGTCTCTCCAAAAATAACAACTATGATGTATCAGCCTCAGATAGCATCATCAAGTAATTTTCTGAGTAATGCTGATAATTCAGCCTCAAAATGGCATTTTTCAATTTCTAAACAAGATGTCATAAAGTTTGGAGTTGTCATATGAATATGTATTATAAAGCTTTAGTACCTTGGAATGTCTGAATGTATAAATAAGAAGAAGAACACAGAACACAATTTAAAATGCTTTAAAAATAGACTCAACTGATTGAAAACTCTGGCTAGAATTTTCTGCATCATAAACTGGGAAAGCACAGTAGCAGTGAGTCCAGGATGTTGAAGACATGCCATTACTTTTTAGCCATGTAATCTCAGTTTGAGACTGTCAGCAACTCTTAATATGCCCTATCAAAGGATCCTCCTAGAATATGTAGAACAGGCTTGGTGAGTAGAGACACAAAAAAAAAAACCCAAGAAAAACCTGTAGCTCACAGTTCTGGCTTCACTGCAAGTGATAGCAATTATCTTCACTGTTTGCTTTAAACTCAGTCACAGGGCAGGACTATGAGAGCTGGGGAAGAAGGCTTTAAGTAGAAACCTGAACATGAGACAGAGCACAACAGTGTCAAACAATACTTTTGCGGGGGTGTCTTTTGTTGTAAGCACATTTCTGGTTAATTTTAAGAAAGGCTGACACAGCACTTGGCCAGCTAGAGAAGGTATGTTCAGGTTCTGCAGCGGTAGAATTGGCCTGACACCAGCCTAAGGGCAGGTTTCTTCCAGCATGGGAGTTTATTTATCCAAACCACAGGTCCATTAGGACCATTCTAAGTTTCAGAGGCCATCAGTGCTACAACTGCTGCTCACTTATCCTGCTCCGTGCTACTAAACGTGCTGGGTGAGGGCAGATTAGGGCAGATTACCTCTTCTGTCTGCAAAGGGTAGGCAAGGTTACTCCTGACCTGCCTGTCTGGTGTGTCACCGCCTGTACTCAGACGTGGTTTAGCCAAATCTATCATCACAGATAGCTGCTGTACACTAGGGGAGATCTGCAAGACAATTTTACTGCTTCATTTTATGGCTCCTGCATTAAGATGACTAAACTCGAGAGCGTGCACAGTGTTGTGCTGTCAGTCTTAGCTCAGAGTGAGCAGTCTCAGCACATCACAGGAATCTTGACAGACTGGTGTTGGCTCATTTTCAGTTTCCATTGATTTTAAAATTGCTTTGATGATCCATATTTTGGGAAGGGGGGGGGGGAGGGGCTGGGTTGGGGGCATGACAAACTGGGGGAAAAGGATTTGTCTCTCCATTTATTCCTAAGCACCAAATGAGACATCCTTACCCTCACCAAAAGTATAGGTCAGAGCCACAGCATTCTCATGCTTCAACTGTTGTGCATCCCACACCCAGGGCTTTAAGCAATTTACAGGAGGAAAAAGTCAGTAAATTCATTTTAAAGGAAACTTTCAGTTATTTTTCTCCAGTATTGGTTTTTAAAAGGATCAGTTCTGTACCATGGAACGTCTGTCCTCCTTGGATTTTTTTAAAGTGGCATCCTATATATTTTAGATTCAAGTCTGACTTGGTTTTTCACTTGTACAGAAGTTTGTCACATGCTAAGGTATTGGCTAAAGTAAGAAAAAAGAGACTCAGCAAAGGAGTTGTAAGCACTTCTATTTTACCTTGCATTTGGGACAGACAAAGTGCATGTGTATGATTGGTTACTGTGGCTCTGCTGATGTGCACTAACTCGTTGAGCTGCAGTAAACTTAGCATCTGTCTGAGCCCTGAGGGTTTGTCTACAAACAAAAGTTGTTGTGTTTAACCATACCATTAAAGTGCAACATAGCCTTCAAGCACAGATGCAGCCAGTTTGATATAAAAGTATGCAAACCCACAGAATTTCGGCCTGTGAGGGAATAGCAGTAAGCTAAAGGCATATAAAGCATCTTGATACCATAGTATGACATTACCTGTAGAAGAAAACACCACTTCATACAATTAAGTCAGTGAAAATACTGTGTAGAAACCAGGCTTGAAGTAATAGAGTACCATCACTGCTGTTAAAATTATGACTGAGCACATGTTTCAAATCATTCAACTTCTGCGGTGTGTGTCATTCAGCAGGGAAAAAAATTACCCAGACTGCACACAGGAAAAGTGTGTGGGGTGGGAGGGAAACACACAAATGGTAAAAGGCCACCAAGAGTCTTGCGTAAGAGATATTAAACCTTTCTGTTCAACTAAGAAATGGTGAATTAAAAATTCAGGAACTGGAGAACAGGAAGGAATCTGAATGAAAAAATCAGATTAATTGAGCAAACACTCAATTGCTAAGATTTCTTCATTATGTGTTCATTTGGTAATTCATGGCAATTAGATGACTTTAGGAAGGTGGAAAGTATGACAGTAACATGATAGCTGGCAAACAAGTTTTTCTGTTGTTCTTGTAGGAGCTGGATTTGAGACTTGGAACCGATATATAATGTACTCACTGTTTTAAAGAGGAGCAAGAGAAAACATGAGCCTTGCACATGCATTGGTAGATAGATCTAAAATCTAATATGAAATATACATTATATGCCAAATATATGCATAGAATGTGGTCTATGAGGAAATTCTTTGTGGTGGGGGGGACAGCATTGCTCCTGGAATGGATAATAAATTACAGACCTTTTCTTTTGGCATGATTTTGAATATTTATTGCAAATATATGTCATAACATAATCAGCTGTGTGACACAAAGTGGTAAAATATGTTGGGCATACTCTTCTGTCCTCTGAAGAAAATGTGAAATCTGAATTTCAGTGTAGAAAAAGGTTCTGTTGAGGTTGTATCACCACAGTCAAATGCAAAATGCCACCCACTGTTGTAGAAAAAAGGGCCACCCTTCAGTGGTAATGCATGACTTTATGCTGATGTACTTCCTTTTCACTTCCATGATGCATTTCTGGGTTAGAGTTTACTGGGTTACCTGGAGAGGTTTTGGTAGCAGGTGGATCACAGGGATGTGAGAGACTGGAATGTTAAGGGTCAGTGACTCCCACAGTGCGTGCTTTGCTGAGGCCAGGTTTGCAACCCCCAGCCAGAAGGGAGGAGGAGAGGTTTTGGGGGGGGCAGAGAAGCTGCTGATGTGCACAAGGACAGCCCAGGTGTGGAGGAGTGGGCACCCACTACCAGAGGATGACCGTGACAAACCAATCTTTGCTTAGCAACAGAAGGGTTGTGAGCCAGATGGGGGAAATAAACAGACCCTGTGGAGATGGAATAGCCCTTTTATCATGCCAGCGTCCTCCCTTACACCAACAGGCTCCGGTGTAAAACTGCCTCCTGGGAGATTTGTCAGAACATTCACCTTGATTCACAGGTCTGGGGCTTTCATCCCTTCTGATGGGGCACCACTGGCTCAGCCACACTGATGTGAGAGGCAGCTGCCGTGTCTTAGGAGGCGTCACAACCCATTAAAGACCCCCCAAGCATCCCCAGACCCATTCCTCAAGCCTTCCGCCAGAGGTCTGTGATCCACAGTGCTGCAACAGAGAGACAATATTGCAACAGCGTTAACCTCCCCTAAGGGAGGTGCCTGGGCATTCCCATCTGAGCATGTCAATTAACACATCGAATTCTGGGTTTCAGGCACTTCCCCCACCCCAGACAGATTAGGACTGAGACCATCACTTCATCCAATGTATGCCAAAATTGAAGCAACCAAGTCTTGACACTGGATTCATGGGTGGTGACTGTGAATCAACTCCAGTCCTTTCTTTCTGTTTTATTTTTTTCTTATTTATTTTCTTAAGTGTTACTTTCGTACTTTCTTATGGCTAGATTTCTACAGATAATAACCAAAATTACTACATACCTCCTTTCCATTGCAAACAAAATTCTTCTAAAATCAGTCTAAATATACATATGTGTGTGTGTATACACGTATGTATACACACACATATACATATATATATACACATAATATTGTCCATATATATATACACACATACATATATATGGACAATATATTAATGTGCGCATATATACATATATATACATATATATATATATATATATACATATATACATATACATATATATATACATATATATACATATATATACATATATATACACACATATATATAGACACACATGAAAATATTGTCCATTCAGTGTCATTTCACTCTAATCCACCCCAGGGGATCGATTAACAAGAACCCCAGGTACCCTTGCCTTCAGGGATGGGTTGTAGCAGTTTACCTTCCGTGAGAAGACACCAGAAGATGTCCCCATGTTGGACAGAAGGAGTTCCAGGTGACTCTAGGCTGGGCCAGCTGCAGACTGAACCTCAGCCTGTCCATGATGTTGGTCTCACCTCTGTAATAACATATCTAGGGAGTGGTAAAAGAAGCTGCACAACAGCATCTGACAGAGAAGAGTGAGAAAATGTGAGAGCAAAGTCCTGCAGACATCAAGGTCTGCGGCAAAGAAGGAGCTCAACTCGTGAGCCTTCTACTGTATTTTCTCCCCCTGTCTTGTTGATAGAGAGAGAATGATAGAGCAGACTAGAACACTGGTGGGCAGCTGACAAGCCAGTCAAGGTGAACTCACCACAGAGAGAGCAGTGTTAAAGGACATTCTCAGACAATTTTACTTCTCTTGCATTAACAACTATCTCAAATAGTAAAATGCCACTCAAGTGTGACACAAGCAATAGACCCTACACAGCTACCTCTGTAAAGAAGAATCTTCCTCTGCCAGTCACCAGCCTTTTAGAGCCAATTTTTTCAAAGCACAAGCATCAAAGTGCTGACTTCATTTTGTCATGATATATAGTTTTTTCATTATATTTCCAAATCACAAGATTCTCTCTAATTCTTCTGTACCAATATATTTAGCATTATTAGAAGAATATAGATTCATACCAAAAAAAAAAAAAGAAAAAAAAAAGCTGAAGTAAAGCACAATAGTATCAGGACACACTGTGGGAGACTGTTCTCAGAACAGTGATGCACCAGTGCTTTGTGCTGATTGTGCAGATACACACATGCACTGAATCAATGGAGTGGACATTTTCCAGATATATTACATCCAGAAATAGTTATTTGCTGGGCATTTCATAAGGATGAAAGCAGTTACAGCCAAAACCAATATCTGATTGTTACACCAGTGTGGAACAGGCAGTTCCTCTTCAGGCCTTCCATTATTTAAAGAGAGAAATATTGGGAAGAGTGCTAAATTACTGGGCATTATCTCTTAGAGTGGTGCTTCCCATATCCCTGAAATTAAGAGGGACATATTGACAATGACATATCTGCGAAGTTTGAAGCTTCTCTAATTCCAGCTTATTTTAGGTGTATCAAAGACTGCCTACTTACCAAGTATGGCCCTTCAACTCCAGCCTAGCACAAAGAGGTAGCCTGGTGTTTCCTTTTGTTTGTAACCTCTGACACTTTCTGTTACTCAGGATATGAAGAGAAAATGGCTTTCCAGTCATCCCTTGTACTGACCTCTCCCAGCCTTTTAAGATGCCTTTGGTATATTCCTCTGTGGGCAGAGCTGCACAGAAGGAGGTGTAGGTGATAACTATGCTGGGCATCATTCTTGCATCATCCAAGTGGCACTGAAGAGAACGAGCTCTGAAGCTTGTGCAAAGTGAGCCCAGCTTCCCTGCAAACTATCCTGGCACTGGTGTGAAGCACCTCCTAGATGGCTGCAGCCCAACTCACCCTCAACACACCGAACCGAACAAAATTCATATGGGGAAAAGTAATTCCATACAAACCCATACACTGGCTCAACCATGCAGTAAAACGCAGTAACACAATAAGTTTCAGATTTTGTGAGGTACAACAATATTTTACCTCACCTTTTAAATAACCATACATAAAATCACCTATCAGTGATGCATAACAGACATGGTAAGTCAGTGTTGTATCTTACCCAGGTGTTAGGTCTAATATATTCATTGGCATATGCAGATACGTATCAACTTTTTTTTTTTCTTCTTTCGCTGTTTTACATCTATTTAAGCCAATTGAGTTCAATTCTTTCAAACAATAGTAAAAGAAGGGCCAACTCTATAGATCTGAATAACCTGCACCCTTTAAAGATGCAATTTCACCAAACATTTGTGGTGTAAATTAACTGCTTGGTTGATTATAGACACCATTGCTGCACTACGGCACACAAGATGACCATAGTCCAGTAGGTGTATCTTTCTATTTTTAGTTCATTTTCATTAACATTTTTAAGTAAAGCAGTTTTGATAATAATAAAAAAAATCACGTATTGGTGATGCATATCCAACAATGATAACACACTGACCAGACAGCAGAGCAGGGCACCTCAGCTATAAAACCTCATTTCTTATCAGAGCTTTCAGAAAACACAAGTTTATACAATATGTGGAGTAACATATGGGTCAGTAATAAGTAATGAGACTATTAGATGTGATAAATGGTATTAAACATGCAGGCATATGGGGTGGGATCCACAGTTTTGAATTAGGTGCTTTCTGCCCCATACATACTGCCAAGGGAGTCAAAATCCCTTGGGAGTATAATCTGGACATTTTGTAAATTGAGCAAGTGATTAGGGAGTTGTGGCCACAGCTCTCTTCACGGAGAGCAGCAGGAAAAGCCTTCCCAGGATTTCTCCTGGGGAAGGCAGTGAGAAAGGTCAGAGAAAGAAGAGAAAACAATTCTTATCTCTATTTGCTGTTCTTGTTGTTTGGCACATGTGGAATGTGTTATGGAGATTGTTTACCAAAAGTGATTTGTTAATTGGACACTGGTAATGGTTGTTTGGATTGCTTGGCCAATTAGGTCAGAGCTGTGTCACGGCTGTCTAAAAGGGTCACGAGTTTCTCTCCAGTAGTACAGTTTAGGGTAGTATAGCAGAATATAATATAGTATAGCTTAATAAAGCATTTGTTCAGCCCTCTGAATCATAGAGCACAGTATTCCCTGGCTGGGGGCTGTCCAGCATCGATGGGAGTCACCGTGACACCCCGTGTCAGGGCTGCAGGCAGGCCCCTCCCTGTGCTCCAGCTCTGAGCCTGGCTTTAGGGAGCAGGTGAAACTGCACTTGTGTTTTGTTGGGAAGCAATGAGGGATGTAGACGTCCTGCCCCTCCCTGTACTTCTTGTTTCCTACTCCTTGTAACAGCAGGGAAACTTTCTGACCGCAGCACAACAGTGTCATTCCAGCGCTGAATGCCTTGGCTGTCAAAGAGGTGACGTGGTGCTGTGCAGAGACAGGGACCCTGTGCTTTCACCAAGCACAGAGCTCTGCTGTTGCAACTTGCAGCCTCCTTTCTCTTGAGTAAAAGTCTGGAGGACAATGAGGACAATCATCATTCTTTCTTGCTTTGGATAAACAGGAGTGGGAAAGTAGATGTGAACTTTTTCAGGCTGTGAGAAGGACTGGACCCAAGTCTCCCACAAGTTGACTGAATGCTTTTGTTATCCAGAGAGTGGTGGCTGCTCCTTTCTCTTTTGAGACAAATAAATTGACCACATCAGCATTTAGATGAGAATCTGATCCTGAAAACAATATTTGGAGGGTAGCACATAGGTGCAGTCATGCATCCTATCGGGGAGAGACGTAGAGCTCAGCACTGAGAGCTGCAAAAAGATCTCTGAATCAGAACTCTTTTAAGGTTTTTCAGTCAAAGAAGTACATGGCCAGGGCTAAAACTGAAAGACAGTATCTATGGACCTCAGTCTTACATTGTCATGGTGTAGCTCCTCTCTAGTTCTACTTTAGCCATGAAAAAGCTTTATTTGCCACAGTTCATCCTTTCATCTTGACACAGATAATTGGATCTTTCAGTTAGGATGAACTAATATGTAGAATCTCTGATTTTTACTGATATTTGATCTTTTAAAAGTAAGATTTTTAAAAAGAATATGACCCATTTTTATCAGATTTTATGTTTTATATGCATACTCAAACATATCAGGAACTCTAGGACAAAACTAATCTCTGATGTCTTGGTGATGTTGTAGCCATTGTCCCTCCAAAATGGGGGATGCCCATTAACAGAGAAAGAGTCTATGTCAAAATAGGCATATACATGGAAATATTCTTTGTTCCTTAAAAAAGGAATAGAAGGGAGCAAAAAACTGTTTTTCATTGACATAATTCTTAAACTGTCTCTTCAGTTTATGCAAGTTATTGTTATTTTCAGGATCCCAGTATTAAAAATTTTGCAGGCTTGAAGCAAGGCGCTATATACAGTGGAAAATAGAAGATTCATCAATAATTATTAGTAGATTAAAAATAACTTACCCATGAATACATGGGTAAAAAAAAAAAAAGAACATGCAATTACTGGAGCTCTGTTATTAATACTTTCTGGCCAAAAAACACTTGGAAACAAATTGGCAGAAAACCAAAACTCCCTGCAAGTGCAAGTAAGAGACAACAAAATTAACACAACCTTGAGTTCATTTTAGCTTTGAATAGTTAAAAAAAAAAAAAAAAAGAAAAAAATCCAACCCAAAAATTCTTCTTTCAATATGTTTATTCTTCCTTTATTGTGTACTTTTCTCCCCCACTTAAGCATTTGAAAAATCTTTATCAGCTAAATAGTTTGGGACTACTTCATACTTTTCAAAGAGAAACACTTAGATTACACACAAGATTCATAATTCCAAACTAGAATGGCAATATTCAATCAACTTTTGTCACTTAGAGCAATTATTGTTTAAAGAATCTCAAACATTACCTGTGGTTTATGTTCAGCTTGAATCTCAGTCTTATGTGGGTTTCTGTTACCTTTCAAAACCTTACTACAACAAGAGAAGCAGAAAGCCTTTCTGTCAACTTTGTGTCCCCCTTCTCTGGAGGTGCTTTAGAAAGTTTATTCATATATTTTGTATCATATGATTATAAAAATTGCCTGAGTCAGTCAGAATTTCTTGCCTGTTTTCACTAAGATGGACTAAAAGTTATGTCCTAGAGAGATGCCTTCAGAGCAAAGCAAGGATACAGTTAGTCTTCCCCTAAATCTTTTCTACGTTCTCAGAATTTACAGCTTGTAGGGTTCCTGAGTCAGAAGTGATTTTTCACAATTTAGAAGGCTTCAGGTATTCACCTTCCATTAGCTAGTTTAATTTTCATTAAAAAATGAAATTAAATGTTAGGTAGGAAATGTCAGGTTTCACAGGAACCTGTGGTGAAGAATTTCCACTGTGTAATTACCTACAGTGTATGCAAGATCCACCTCCCCTGTCCTGACTTGTCCTTTTCTGGATATTTTCTAAACCTATGACAAACTTTCTGAAAGCAAAAGAAAATAGATCCATTACAGATTTACATGATAGGAAAAGTATTTTCTCTGTCTCCTTTCCTAATACTTTACAAAAGTTAGCGTACTTTTTTGATCACTAAGTTTTGTCATGAAGCTTTCTGTTACAAACTGGAGTCCAAGTCCTGACTCATTACTGTCAGCTCAGACCATTTATTTTAGATTTTCCCTATGAACTCATGGCGGCAAGGAGAGCAAGGCTGTGTCCTCTGTGCATCAGTCTGCATTTACCTTGCTAAATTTCATCTGTAATTTTAATCCCCATGTACATACTCTCACAAAGTTCTTCTGCAGTTCTGCACAGGTAACTCCATCATTACTGCCCCCTGGTTTTGCCATCAAAATTTGTCACCTCTCTATACACCCTTGCCAAATCAGAGAAGTTTTTCCTAAGTTTGCAGCACTCAGCTGTCAAGAACATCTGTGCAGCCATGCAGAAAAGGGAGAAAAACTACAGAGACAGCAGAGCTATGGAGGAGAACAATGAAACAGTCACAGATTTGAATTATTTGTTCATGCATTCATTGGAGTCTAGATTCCAGGAGACTGACAAGGGAAGATGTGATAAAATCACTCTTTTGGAAAAAGTCATCTCTAAGCTGTGGTTTTGTTCATGAAATAAAATTCCTGCAAGGCATCTCAGTTGATAATATTTTAATGGGTTTAGATTTTAATACAGTTTAACCAAGTCACAGTTAAATCAATTTAGAACCCCTCTAGCAGACTTAAGTGATGAAATAAATCACAAAGTAGCTACTTTGTTATTACTTTCCCAGAAGAACTACTACAGCAGATTACAGGTATTGGTACCACGCACGCTTGCGAGACATCTCAACACACTGCACTGCTATCAGAAATAGCACATAGACCCACAGCAGTCTTTCAGCATGCTTCATTGTGACAGGAGGCAGAAATGTTCTCCCAATTACTCATTACTTTTTATTTATTTACATGCTAATATGCTAACACACAGGCACTGCTCAGAAATGCTGTTGTACTTTCCACAGTCAGACCCTCTTCCTAGCAAACCAGAGCTAGGCTGTGAGCTGTGTCTCTTGGGTCAATAAGTTCTGACACTGCTGGACATATGGACACGAGGAGGATATGTACCAGATACAGCTGCTGCCTCTTGCCTGGCTCCTTGAGCTTCCCAAAGTCAGCATCACCCAAAGCTGTGCCACTCCAAAGAGGAAGGGAGAGTAAAAGAATCCAAGGCTGTTTAAAACTTTGAAGAACTGTTCCGGGATACTCTTGCTTTCTGTATTTTTATACCACCTTTTCCTGGCAGCCTGTGGGCTATACAATACATTCAGCACTGCCTCTGCATGCATGCCATACCAGCTGGTTCTGTGTTCATATTTCAGGTGGTACCTGATATGTGGCCTGCCAAAGGCTCCTGAAAGGTTAAGCTCAGCTTTGACAAGGGAAATAACCTCATATTAATCATTCTACCAGTTTTTCTCTCCATCTCCTGCTGTAGTTTTGTAGCAATGAAATAACAACATAATTGAAATGCAAATACAGGAGGCAAAAATTAGTAAAAATACCTATCTTCTTTTAGTTCTTTGAATTTCCAAAGAAATGCAAAAACACTATGTGACTTAGAAAACAGCTAGTACTTTGGACCAGCTTATGTCACGGTAATGTATTCCCACTGAAAATTAAGAAATTGTTTCCTAAGGCCACCTTACTTTGCTGTTGGCTGTGTGCTCTGAAGTAAACAGCACAGTTGGGCACTCCGCTACCAAATGCAGATAATAATTTGAACTATGGCAGCAGACAAAACGTCTTCACTGAAAGCTGTTCATGAGTTCATTAATCAGAACCTATTTCTAAACTGCCAGAATCTTTGTTAACCCATTGTGAATTTTGTGATGGAAAGTAATGGGCTGTGGGTGAAGTAAAATTTGAGGGAGCCTCTTAAAACACAGTGGTTTTGGGAGAAGTGAGGAATCACAGGTGACTATACTGAATGTCTGAGAGGAATGCTGCCCTCTCTGTCCCCTGCTATAGTATGCCCATTGTTGATAAAGGCTGTCTTCCTTTTGTTGGTGTTCATTGTGGAGAGAAATGCACTAGTTATTTACTGGTGAAAATGAGATGGCAGTAACAAGCAATGGAAGACAGTGCTGTTTTTCATTTTGCATTGATGCCCCTCTGCAGAGGCATGCATTTCTCACATTATTCTTCTCAAAGCCTTTATTGTTCTGGCTTCCTGTCACAAATCAAGCTGGTGATGGCAGCCCCATGAAATCCCATTAGCATACTGAGAGCAGTGTATTACAGTACCAGGCAATAGAATAAATGCAGAACAATAAGTATTAATAGGGAATGCATTATTCCAAAATGGAACAGCAGCTCTGTACTGAGTGCCAGTTCTATGAAGGTGCCTTCTCCACTGCTTGAAAACAAACAAACAGCATTTCTAGGGTTCAGTTGCACAGTCACGCAAAATCTGGCTAGTTTAAACCAATGAAAACAGAGATGCAAAAGGTGTTGTGCTACATGTCCAGGTGCAACCATCCATCTCTCCCTGTTCATGGACTCTAATTTTAAAGTCTTTTGACTTCCAGATACAAAAAACTTGTAATTTTTTGATATAGAGATGTAACTGGACCCTGCAAAAAACTGAACTTAATTTAGAGTCTTATTCTTTGCTTGGCTGGCATCAATGGCAAGCATGTGACGGCAGTCTTCAGAAGACAGGTTGTCTTTAAAAGAACCAGTGCTTGTGAAACCTGAACCAGAAGGAAAATTGCTAGTTTGTACCCAGTCAAGCAACAGCTTGCTAGGGATGACCGAGACAGCTGGCACATCAGCATATACTAATACTTCAGTAATGCTGGCCATTCTCAGGGACAGCCTGTAAATGCCCTCTCCTTAGGTGGTCTGAAAGGTCTTGAAGCAGAGGTAGGTACAGCAGGCAACTGCAAGACACTTTTAGGGGAAAAGGGACAATCTGACTAGAACAAGGAACAGCTCTGCGGAGGAATTGACGTTTTCCTTTGCCTCGGACAAGGACTGTAAAAGCCTCTTCAAAGATGTGGATTCCTGCTGCCTGTCAAATATTGGTGCATTCAAAGGTGGGAAAGCAGCTGTGTTTTTCCAGAATGAAAAGGATAACCAGTCTGAAAGACTTTTAGGAAAAGCTGTCAAACACTATAAAAAAGCAAACCAGAATATGTATTGGCATACTGCTTCTGATGACTAATCACTTTCTAGTTTTAAATATAGGTTTTAATTCTAAAAGTGAAAAGAGAGAGTTCAGATTTTTTTCATGAGGGTTTCTGTGTTAGTAGCTTGCAATGATATTATGATATGGACTATAATTTTCTCTCAGAAATGGTTTAAATGGGTCTGTGGCTTGGCAAGAAGATATCACAGTGTCTTCTGTAGGGTCTTCTGGTCTGTAGACCAACAGGTCTACAGTTAGTCTGGGCACTCTCTTTGAAGATGAGCAAAGGAGTAAAATATTAAATGAGAACCTCCCAATGAAGATTTCTCCTAGGGCAAACATTTGCAGGTTTGGTTGTGTGGCTGAATATAGCTGCAAATGCATTGTCATGGGTCTTAATGCTAGTTCATGTTACTTGGTGTGTTCTTCTGTCTTTTCCTTTGTAAAATTCAAACATTAAATGGGGAAAAAACCTGAAAAGCAAAGGAAAAGAGGTGATGATATGTGATATCTTTATTCCATCTTTCCAAATAGATTAGGCCTGCTCTGACATGAGGAAAAAACAAGGTCTTTATGAATTAGGCCAAAGATGGGAATGGGGAAGGAGCATGAAAGTCCTCAGAAGCTTAGGAGAAATATTCTGCTCAGGAGTTCAGACCGAAGTCAGACAAAGGTTAGAAGTTAAGAGAGAAAGCTGGCACACAGAAAGGCATCTAGACTGTTCTAGTTTGATTTAAGCTTTCAGGCAGCTCTCCCTTGCCCCACAAGATGATGGTTTCATAATAACCATGTCACACAGCAGATACAGGTCTCATTAGGTGAGCAGGAAGGAACTTCTTAGGATTTCCCTCCTTAGGGTATCAAAGAGGAGCCCATTTGAGAACCTAGAAAGGTCCATTTCGGTTGTCAAATCTACATAAGCGTGCAAGACATTTTTAAATCACATAGATCCACAAGATCTCTGCTTTACCTATTACTGCCTGGCACACACCAAAGAAAAACCCCTTCCTCTTTAAAATGGAGACTATTCAGTACAACAGATGAAAAATGGGGTTGACCCATAGGGTGGGAGCATATGAAATTACAAACATTACCACTATATGCTGTGCTAGAATCCATGAACTCCATTGTCTCAGCAGCACGTGTTTAGGAATTCAAACACAGCAAACACAGCATCTCTCCCTAACTCCAAAATAAATGCTGAAGTATTCTTAGCTATGGAAAACTACAAGACGGGAAACTCTGTCATGTTTCATGATGATAATTCCTTAATTAAGAGATGGGAGGTGTTAACAACGTTTTTCAAAGAAAAGCCCCTAGTAATCCATCAAATGTGGAGTATTCATGTATCCACACACAGTGTGAGAGGAATGTGCTAAAGATGTCACAGCTATAGGGCAATTGATTGCATCGCCTTTGGAATTACCAGCAACTGTGCTTTTCTCGCTGTGTTACTGTCTGCATGCATTAGATGCCATGAAGACCTATGAAACCGAAATGACTTCATGTTCACCCACCTACTTCAAACTAAAGCTCTTTTAAGACTCTCCTCAAACAACCTTGAAGCTCCTTCATTTCAGGCAGGGCAGATGCAGTACAAGATACTGGGTGAAATGATTTATCCTTCAACTGCTTGGAAGTTCTCTTCTCATACAGTGGGCTCATGCTTTCTAGATTGTTAATGCTTGTTGTGAGGTGAGTCCTGGAAACATTACACTTGGACATGAGGAAAGATATGCATTTTTTCACACTAATCTCATGTTATTCAATAGTAATGAGTGGAACAGAAGCTGGTCCTGAGAGTTCCGTCTCAGATTAAACTGACCTTTGAAACTGAGTGCTCATTAAAATTTAAGATTTCAAAATATATGTGTAGCATAAAAAAAAGAAATGATTAATGTGATACACAACATTCTATGTGAGAAAACCATTAACAAATATTTTAATAAAGCACGTTCATTTCCAAATCTCCATGAGAAAACCTTATTACAGCAGTAATCCACTCTGTAATACCTTCCCCTAGCACTAAAAGCAAACTGGATGAAAATAATTTCAGCGTTGTGTGTAAGCATACCTTCCTTTGAGCTGGAGCATATGAAGTTTTATGACTGAGCTTCATTTATAACTAGTCCATAGAAGACCTCAAACAGTCGAGCCATTACTGCCCTGAAAACAGATGTGATTTTCCAAAGCAATGCTTTTCAGATGTAGTCTTACTTCTCCTTCTGATCTAATAACAATACAAAATAATCTATTCATCTTTGAAAAAATAGATTAAAAAAACAATCTGCAAGTCATGCTGTTGACTGCATGCACTGAGGAAATTCTGTGAACTTTCCCAAGTACCTCCTAGTATCGTGGTCAGACTGGTGTTCTGCTGTGTAAAGCCCTACTGTAAGAAATGCTTCCTATCTCACAAACCATATGCTGGGATCCAGGATAGCCTTTAGAGATCTAAGATAATCTTTAGCTGTGTAAATATAATTAAGATCTAAGATAATCCTTAGCTGTGTAAATATAAATATATATAAATATATTGGTGTCCTCAGAAAAGTCGCTCAGCTCTTGCTTAAACCTGGAAATAACTTAAGTTTACAGCATTACACTGGCCTTGCAGCTAAGCTTTGGCCATTCCTAAAACAACTGGGAAGCCCTGGCAGTACGACACAGCACTGCCAGTCTCATGTGCAAGCCCCACTGATTTTTACTGTGCAGATCTTAACCAGGGCCTTAATGCAATCCAAATTGTGAGAGCACATCTTCCAGATGGGGAGCTGGAAAAGGCACGGCCATTGCATTGCCTCTAAATGTGCCGGATGATGGAGAGGATGCACCACTGTTCCTGCTGCTAATGGAAAATCTCTTTCAGATTTCATCCCTACTTGAGAAGATCCTAAACTGCATATCTCACCCCAGATCCCTCCCTCCTCTTCTGTCACCTGCCCTGGTAAGAGAGGGACTTCTTTATTCTTGGGTTTTCCTGTTGTGGATCCACTTGCTATTGGATACCTCAAAGCAAAGTGGGGACAGAGAGTGAGTGTGAATGTGTCCATCTGTCATACTAAAACTACTCCCTGTGTATTGACATCAGACATTTTATTAAATGACTGTTTAATGTAAAATACACCTTGTGGGAAGAATAAGGCAGACTGCCTGCTCTAAATTCCAATTGCAGATTTCCACGGTATGAATAACTTAAAGGAATTTGATTACAGTGACCTATATTCAGACTGTTCATTCAGTTACATCAGTCCAAAAGTGCACTGCAGGATGTCTGGTGCCATATGTTGCTTTCCAGCATGCCAGTCGATGAGGCAGTCAGTAAGGTATTGCACTTGTAAACTGCTTCTCCTGGGAAAAAAGGAGGAAAGAACATGGGAAGACGGAGGGGAGGGAGTGAGGGAGTGAGGGAGTGAGGGAGTGAAGGAAGGAAGGAAGGAGTGAAGGAAGGAAGGAGTGAAGGAAGGAGTGAAGGAAGGAGTGAAGGAAGGAGTGAAGGAAGGAAGGAGTGAAGGAAGGAAGGAGGGAAGGAGGGAAGGAGGGAAGGAAGGAAGGAAGGAAGGAAGGAAGGAAGGAAGGAAGGAAGGAAGGAAGGAAGGAAGGAAGGAAGGAAGGAAGGAAGGAAGGAAGGAAGGAAGGAAGGAAGGAAGGAAGGAAGGAAGGAAGGAAGGAAGGAAGGAAGGAAGGAAGGAAGGAAGGAAGGAAGGAAGGAAGGAAGGAAGGAAGGAAGGAAGGAAGGAAGGAAGGAAGGAAGGAAGGAAGGAAGGAAGGAAGGAAGGAAGGAAGGAAGGAAGGAAGGAAGGAAGGAAGGAAGGAAGGAAGGAAGGAAGGAAGGAAGGAAGGAAGGAAGGAAGGAAGGAAGGAAGGAAGGAAGGAAGGAAGGAAGGAAGGAAGGAAGGAAGGAAGGAAGGAAGGAAGGAAGGAAGGAAGGAAGGAAGGAAGGAAGGAAGGAAGGAAGGAAGGAAGGAAGGAAGGAAGGAAGGAAGGAAGGAAGGAAGGAAGGAAGGAAGGAAGGAAGGAAGGAAGGAAGGAAGGAAGGAAGGAAGGAAGGAAGGAAGGAAGGAAGGAAGGAAGGAAGGAAGGAAGGAAGGAAGGAAGGAAGGAAGGAAGGAAGGAAGGAAGGAAGGAAGGAAGGAAGGAAGGAAGGAAGGAAGGAAGGAAGGAAGGAAAGAAGGAAAGAAGGAAAGAAGGAAAGAAGGAAAGAAGGAAAGAAGGAAAGAAGGAAAGAAGGAAAGAAGGAAAGAAGGAAAGAAGGAAAGAAGGAAAGAGGCTGTTTTTCATATGCTTTTTAATGCTTTTCATCACCAGTTAGGTATCAGTTACATCCTCACAGAGTTACTGTGGCCCTGCACAGGCTAGCAGACTTACTACTGTTCTTGTAGCACAGGTAAATCTTGTGTTCTTGGGCTGTCTGCCCTTCCTGACAGCTTTCAGTTTTTAACGCAGTTTAATGTATGTTTAGTCAAAAACTAATCCTTGTTTGATGACTGATGATTCCTGTCTCTGATTAGAAGTCCATCCATTGTGAGAGGGTGGGGTGTGTTTGGTTTTGCCGAAATCAGATCACTCTTTCTGCTTCTACAAAGTGTGTTCATCACAGCATTCCCTGCTTTGGTAACCTTTCTCTTTTCCCTTTCTGTAACAGTTCTGCTTTGTTTGCGTTCTTTTTTTTCTAATTTTATCCAAAGCAAACTAAAAAATATTGCAGAAGATAAATTCAGTGGAATTACATTTCCAGAAATTTACAGGGCTGTTTCACATCCAAAGATGAGAAGGCATATAGGGATAATCTCTGAAATGTAGCATAATAACCCGCTGAAACACTGCACCAAGCCACCAGCACTTTCAATAATATCTGTATTGTCCTAACCTGTCAGAGGACTTCACTCTGACTTTACACAGCTAATTGTCCCTGTGGTTCTGCTGGCTCACCAGGGTTTCCACATCTGACCAGGTTTTCTCTGGTCCTGCAGAAAATGATCACTAAATCTCTCTGTAAGATCTGCAGAGGTCCCCAATAAGATATACGTTTGTCTAGAGCTCTTCCAGTCATTTATTGTACCCATTCCCTCATTCCTGGGAAGTATAACGTTGGAATTGCTCCTTTATTCCCGGGAACACATCAAAGTAATGTAAGTAATGCACGCTGTGCAGAGGTGCTGGAGGAACTGCTGCAGTCCAAGAAATGAAAACTCTAGGAGAAAATGCTGCAGTTGCTACTCACGGCCTTGTCCTGTTTTGTTATGACACACCTCTCTTGCAGAGACAGCCAACATATTGGGTGGGGGAAGGCAGGAACTGAGATACACTTCCACTGACACCAAAAAACCTCAGGCTGCTTCACTGCCAGTTTCTCAGGGAGCAATGCAGACTCCCCCCCACCACTGTAAATTAATTATGTTTTCTAAGATAAAGCAATTATGATTCCCAGTAATTAGAAGAAATATACAGCATGTAAGTAAACTTAATATTTTAATCAAGTGCTTTTTTGAATAATGACTAAAAACTAACCACTGAAAGCTGTTGTTAAAAAAAGGAAGTCTCATTTGTCTATCAGTTGCCAGCATTTTTAGCTAAGGTAGCATTTACACTAAAATCTGTTCTTTTTATTGTTTTTAGCAGCCTTTCTTGCGTCCTTTCCACAAGTTTCTCTTTCTGCTTGTAGGAATTTATAGGAAATCAAAACTCAAGACAGTTTGAGAAAACAAAAAGTTTTTCTGCATATTTAAATTACATGGAAAGGTAAACAAGTCACATCGTTTTATTTCTAGAACTATTCTAAATAATCCTGCATACTGAAGCTGAGGAAGGCATTCTAAATTAGTCCGAGACACAATATACTTACTAAGTTTAATTTTTCATAAATTCATATTTTCTCAGAAAGTATAACCAAGCAATCTGTCTTACTTCCAACTCAGAAGATTAAAATAATCTCTTAGGGTCCTACCAAGAAAGAATCATACAAATACTTCATCATGCATATTTACACAAAGCTTTACTAGCTGCACCTCTGCATCTACAAAGCAGCATTGCTTCACAACTCCGTTTGGGAATTTTATTTTCCCTTCATCCAACAGCAGTATCCTCAAAAATAATGAATGTATTGGTCAGATGTTGTTTAAGAATACCACAAGCACTTTATTACTAATTGAATAAATAGATAGCATGTGTCTTTGCTTCAGCAGCCTTCATTTATTTTATGGACATTTTTCATCAACTTACAAACATTTTCTGTTTGAAATGCTACATAACTGAATGTTCCCCATCTGGAATGTTAATACTCGGCATGAAGAAAAGGAAGTCAAAGTGAAAAAAAAAAGTAATAACATTTCTTTGACTCCCATGTCAGTAGTACCAATTAGCTACATGAATTTTCCATCTGCTTTCACTAAAGAATACTGAACAGCTGCATCCTACAGGAAGACAACCTGATGCAGCCAACAGAAACTCTCAAGCACCTGGTCATTTCCCGTCACCAGCTCCACTACTGCTGCAGATGTCAAATCACACTGGGTTTGCCAGCTAGCTTTGTACAAACTCTGCTAAAAAAAAATTGCCACTGTTTTGCTTCCTCTTAGTGAAATCTCTTTGCCTATTGATCTAAGTGGTTTGTATTTATATTTTACTTTATATGCATTGGACTGGATAGCAAAACACAGTATGTCTGGAAATCTATGGGCTTCACAGTCTCTAAACAATAAGGACACCAAACCAATGCTGCAAATTAAAGAGAGATTAATGACTTTGTTTGGCATGGTCTAACGCTGCTGTTAATTGGAAATATATATTGTGTTGGGCAGTTGCACCTAATCTATTTATTTTCCTGAAGGAATATCTATCACTTTGCCCATATGTTTCACAGAATATCATGCAAACTTTCTCATTCCTCAAATTTAAAAGGAAACACTATTTTAGACCCTCCTCCTCCCCACCACAGCACCCTCCAGGAAAAAGAAAATAGCTGTTACAGAGATGGGAAACTTCAAAATGTCTGACTAGTTGATTTACAGAAATGGAAGTACCAACATTTTCAGATCTTTTCTGTGAAGCGCAAAGTTCCTTGCAAAATACCTGGACCTTTTGCAACTACCTCCTGCCAAAATTCTTGAGGATATACCTTTCTCCTTCTTCATTGTTGAAGCAATCTTCCTAATCCCATGGCATTGTTCAGCTCTCTGTCTGAATCAGTGGAAGGCTTACATGGAGATAAGACCATCTGTAGTGTTAGGCAGAGAGTGAGAATGCTTTCTGGAACTGTCAGGGGAACTAGATTTCTAATCTTTTTAAACTCAAGGATTGTGAACCCTGTAATTTTGACCTTTCTTATCAGGAGATTACCTAACTGTAAAAACTGCCTGCATCATTGAATTTGCTGATACTGCACCTGGGGTCTGCAGAACAGCAAATACAAGACCATCTTAAAGAACATCCTTTAGAATGGTTTCTAAGATCTATATTCCTTCTAGTTCCAAATGGTCCAATAAATTGTCTTTCTGCCCAGTTTCTCCAGTAATCATCTAAAACAACTGTTACAACTTGGGGTTTTTTATCGTACAGGCGTGCATGCTCTGAGAATGCAGCCAGGGAAGCTGTGCCCAGAAAAAGGGAGGATCCTTCAACAAGCTGTGATCTGTGAAGGTCTCTGTTTCAAAGACTGTGTCTACCTTGTCCTCTCAAGTCATCAGCCAACACAGACTCATAAAAACAGCAAGGCCCCATCCGTGTGGGAGCCTGGGCAGGCTCTGGGGGATGGCCTCATCTGAGTTATGCTGGCATAGCTGGATCAGGGCAACCAAAACTTGTGTCAGCCCAGCTCACGCTGGGATGGCGGTGCAGCAGCAGCAGTAGCAGCCTCTTTGTGCCACTTCACTGGGAGAGACAGGTTTCATGCCACAAATGCAGTGCTGTCCCTCACTTCTACACAAAAATTTGTGAATCTCCTGCACTTTCAACAGAGGGAACTGAAATAAAGGAGTCAGAACTACAACCAAATGCCTCAGCTAATTGCAGGTGCTCGTACCGTGAAAGCCACAGCGTAAGTTTAAAGCATTTCAGGACACTTTGTAAGTTCTGGGTGAGCTGTTTCATCTCACTCCTGTCTTCACACCTGTCCCCCAAGCACCTGTCCCTCTTTTTTTTTTTCTTTCACAGTTGAAAGCTATGCCGTTTTTGTGGTCTTAGCTCAAGGAGCTAAAAAACCCCAATGATTTTAATTCTGATTGATGATGTTTTAAGTAAAACTGAATAAAGAATGGGAAATGCATATGATTGGTATTCAGCAAACTAAAGTTGTGATAGTGATTATTAAAATTCAGGGTTCACAAGACACCTCAGAGATAAAAGCAAGTTATGGTAGGTTTTTCTAGTCCTCAAAATATCTAAATATCTGTATCTATGAAAAAGCATTGACTTTTTAAAATAAATATATAACTTTTAAAGATAGTATCTGAAGCTAAAACTTCAGATATTTCTTAAGACATATTTAGGTCGTTGAAGACAAGCTCATAAATGACTGACATCTGGATCTTGAACTATTAGGTTTTCTCGTTATTATGAACTTTTTAAATCAAAATATAGAAACATATCATTTCAAATGTAGAAACGTACCTTCTCTCTTCATAACCTGTTCTGTTGCAGACTATCTTCATTCCATTTGTCTCTTTCAGGCAATTGCCCTTGTCAATAACTAAAACATGACAAAACTGCACTTTAGAGCTAGGAAAAAAAGATCACAATAGGAGATTCTGTAATTAATTTTCAGAGGTAATTTCCATGCACCAAAAATTAGGCTTCAGCAGATATTCTTATTCATTACTGGAGCTATTTGTGCAAGGTTTACTCTTAGTTCCTATTCCACACCTTCTACACTTGCCTTATCTGTATAGGGACCTTGTTTCAAAATATTTATAATAGGTGTACCATTGTTTATGAAACCAGTTCCTGATATTTGGCTTTTGAAAATCTGCATCTATTCAGTGCTTTCCCAGCTCTAGCTTACCCTCCATAAACCCTTCCCAAGCACCTAGCCCTTACTAGTATCCCATAACTCTCTTTTTAAGGCTCTTTTGGGATGACAAAATCTCTGATAAGTAGTACATCCTAGTAGATGTAGCTTTATCACTATAACCCCTGCCATAACAGCACCCCTCTACAACACACAAACAAAAAGCTTTTTGGAAATTGTTTTGGGTTGAGCAAAGTACCCATTAGACAGACACACAAAGTATGTCATATATCCATTTGGATAGCACAAAAGAATGGGATTTCATGGCAAAAGCAGCTCTTTTTTTTTTTTTTTTTTTTTTTGGTGAGGGTCTGTCCAACTGAATGATTTGGTTACTTACTGACTCACTGGATGAACCAAATGCTGCAAAGCAGGGAATTCTGTCACTCAGAAATGATGAACAATAATTCAGTTATAAGCTGCAATACAGACCGGTGTATTACCCTGCACTGCTTTATTCAGAAAACAGAACGATAGTGAACCTGTTGAGGGAAATTTATTTTTGTTTCTTTCTGGTGTATAATTCCACCCCTTTTGCAGTCTTTAAGCTCTTCACATTTTTTTCTTGTAGTAAAAGTTCATACTCTGAAGCATCAATCTGTGTATGTGTCTAGATACAAAGCACAGCTCTTTTAATTCCATAATTGCCACTATATAAAACACATTCACAAATATATGGTATCAGTCATCAATTTCTTGGGTGTTTCCCATCAAGTGTAGGGCTCCACTGGGAGAAGTGCTGGACTAATACGGAAATATTTAATGCATTTCTTATTAGAATGCCTTTCATTTAACCCCTATGTTTGCTGCCAGGCTAAAGGATAGTAGCAGCAATAACACACCATCAGAGAAAGGTGGGTAAGAGATGTTGTAATGGAAAATTGTGTATTCACACATGTGGAAATGTACCAGGAGAAAGAGAGAGCAAATGAGAGAGGATGAGTGGGAGAGCAGAGAGAAAAAAAGAATACAGTGGTCATTCAAAGGGCAGGAGAAGAAGTGGTTGAGGGGAGAAAAGAGCAACTTATTAGCAGCAGACAGCTCTGAGAAGCTCCACTGGGGGACAGAAAGTGCAGCTTCCAGGCATTGCTGTGAAAACCATTGGCTGTGGTGTCAGTTTTGATGTGGTTCTGTCTGTGTCTGCTGCTGTGGCTGCTTGTGCTGCTCACATCACTCCCACAAGCCTGAAGGAGAAAGCAAGCTTTGCAGTAGCACTGGGAAGGTGTAAAAAAACCCAGTCAATAGAGCCAATAGACTGAGGGGGGAAGGAAATTTTTGCCTGTGAGGATACATCAAGCCTGTCCCTCTAGCAATTCATCGTTTAAATCACCAGAACAACAGCTTAAGCTCCTCCAAGCAACAATGTGCTGTGCTGTGCTGTGCAGGGATTTAGAGTGTCTTGAGTACACAGACTTGTGCCAGAGATTGTCAGCATCAGTGAAAATGCGTGATGTTGGATTGGAGGATTTGTGCTAGTTCTGTGAGTAAAGCTTTATACAGGGAACTTCACAGCTTTATCATAAACATTTCTTAAGGGGGAAGGTAAAAAGATAGTGCTCAGTAACTAATTTCAGAAACTGCAAACCAAGAGAAGGGAAAAAGATACCCAGTGGATGTCAAATATGTTCATATCAGTCAACCAGATTTGGTTTTTTTTTTCATCTTCAGTGATATAAGTAAAATAATTAAATAAATAAGTAAAATAATTAAATCACAAGTAAAATCAGCCATTATAAATTAATTCCTCATTCTATTAATCAAAGCAGTGAGACCCAAGGTATGACTTACCAACTATGGGTAAATGACAGAGACTAAAAGAAGTCAAGTTAATTAAAAAGAGATGAAAATGTGAATAGATAGTTTTTCCAGGGTTGCAATTTTTTCTTATCAATTCTATGCTTTCTTGATGCACTCATGTGTAAAATAATGCTACTACTTGAATCAGTCTTCCAAACTCTTTTCAAGTTCTACTATGCACTCCAACCTTTAATGACAAGCACTTAAACAAAATGTACTGTGCCACTGGATTTACTGTGAACCTCTTAAGAGATTGTTCTGGTCAGAAAACTCACTTGAAAACTTGACAATCTAGCCCTTTTTTTAAGTTGTAGAGGAGCTATTTTAAAATCAATGGAGAAATCAAATTTAGGAAATTAGAGCAGCAAATCAACAGAGGAAAGGTGAACAGAATTAAATGGTCAGTGATTTAAGTGTTAGCATCTGTGATCATGGATACTTGATGTGAACTTCACCCCCCTTACTGCCAGTACTTCTGTAAGATCACTAGAGAGATAATAGCATTTAAATACACACATTAGGACTAAAAATAATCTTAACATTTTTAATATGACTTCATATCACTGTAGTGAAATAACTGAATATAAGCTATTTCTTTAAAGAAATTTCCATGTAGCATTATTTCTGATGTGATCACCTAACAGAAAGTAGACAATAACAGAATGGTGTCCAGATATATTTTTTTTTCCTTTGAAAGCAGTTAAGAGCCCATGTATTTAAGCCATAACCCTGGTTTCATACTCCTGAAACTAATTACAGACTTGAGAAATCACTTTTGACTTTAAAAATTCCCCAAACCTAAAGCTAAACACGCAATCTTCAAAGCAGGCTTCAAAAAACCAAGTAAGAAATATCGGTGATACCTGTGCCCTCTTTAATTTCATGGGCTGGTGATACAGGTGCCCACCTGAGGTCACCTCTCCGTCCCCCTGATGAGCATGTCACATGGCATCTCCTGCAGCACACTGCTCCTGTCAGCATTCCAATGTGATCCACCTCCCTGCTCATGTCTTGGCAGCCCTACTGCTGTCCCAGCAGTGGCTTTGATTTGGCCACGTGCAGCTGAACAGTGCCACGAACAAGGCTGGGAGCAGCTCTGCCTCACAGGTCCAGCCATGTGTCTGAGGCAGCAGCACTCCCCTGGGCACTCCAAGCTCTGAGTCTTCCCAGAGACAGGAGAGGATTGAGCCCACACCTCATCCCAGCCATCGAGCAGAGCAGTCCCCAGACTACTGGATGAATGAGCTGCCACTGCAATTACATCAACGCTAAAATCCCGCCCAACAAAACTAGACTCCACTCAATTTAAAGCAGAGCATGTGAAGTTTTCCTCACTTCACCCCTGAGCCTCCAGACCTCCTTACCCAGGCTGTATCACACACTGTGTTATCCTTTGGATGCACAGTCTCAAATAGCTGTGGTTAATCACTTGACTTTTTAAGTACTCCATCCATCACCCAGCGCCAACCCCAGGCCTCCAAAGTCAGCTTTCTGCAGCTCACTGGGATTATCACCCTCTTCGATCTTCCAGGGGAGCTGTTTCTGTGATTCTCACTCTAATACGTTTCAATATAGACATGTCAGGCAGGCAAAGCCCTAAAACTTGATTTGTCTAAAGCAGATAAGCACTGTTTGAACTGGCACATGGGGATCTTTCACACCTATTCTTTCTGAAAATATTTCAGAGACAAAACACTTGCACAAAGCAGGAGAAATGTAGAACTGCAGTGACTTTGTGAGTGACTAAAAATAGCATGTCATGGGAACTTCTTTTTTTTCCCCCAAGTCTGGTAAAAAGAGAGAAAAGTAATCATAAATGTTCTGCCCTGTTTTACACAGGAGTATATCTCAACCCTGAGATATAGTCATGACCTAACAAATCACACACAGAGGCTTTCATAAGATGCAAACCTACAAATCTCAAATGTATTTTAGGTCTTTGGTTTTGCTTTTGGGTGTGGGGTTTTTTTTCTGCCTCTGTCTACAGACTCACATATAAAAATAACCTTACATTTTTTATTCTTTGCAGGAAACAGCTATCTCTTAATTTTCAAATAATTTGACAGGAATATACTTTTCATACACTTTTTGTACTTGACTTTTTCAACATTCCAGCCCTGAGATAGGCACATGAAAAGATCTCCATGATGCTATCTCAAACTACTCCCATTTAACAACCTCAGTGAAATCCTGCCCCATTGAACTTGATGGTATTTTAAGGTACATTGCTATGGCATTGGAGTCCTTACCTAGTTCCAGGGACAGCCTAGATTAATCTATCAACATATGTTACACTTTGAATCTAATGGATGAAAACTGTTTAAGAGCAAACTCAATGTCTCCGGTTTTCTGCTTGCTGCTGCAACTCTATTTAATTTAAGTTCTGCAGTATGTATTTTATAGGTGCCATACAATGCCAAATGAAGGTTACCACAATAAAGCAGGAAAAAAGATGAGGACTACAAAGACATTGGCAGTGTATTTTAATTCAGCTGCAAAAAAGTGACTTCTGCTTTTATCATCCTTTGTATTTGGCAAAGGTTAGGGTTTATCTGTTTCACAGGCTGCCAGAATGCTGAGTAGATCCTGCCATTGTCTCAGTGAACACTGAATTGCATATTAATTGAAGTTCTAAGGCTCTACATCAAACAATAGAAGTGTAACCAAACATTGCAAAACCTGGGACAGGAATGCCTCTAGAGCTAGATGGGAATGTTTGATTTAACAAGGCCCTTTAAATGTTTCCTTCAGAAACATTGCTAAATCCTTTGAAACTTTGACAGTGTTTTGCTACTAGCTGCAGCTAAAAATTATTTTCTGTAGATCAGCCCATTGTGCTTACTCTGCAAATGACCAGTTAGCAACAGCCCCAGCATGCTAGCTCCTAGGGCTGCTCGAAACAACTCACCTCAGGCAGGTTAAACTCCTCGCCCCCTGTGAGGCCCATTGACCATCCACACAGGTGTGTCCTTACTGCTCCCTGCTGAAAGGACAAATGAGATGAGGGCCATGTGAAGAGCAGCCTCTCATTCTTCTAGGAGGTGTATGAGGGCAGAAATCAGCTGCCAAGGGGGAGAAGTAAAGCAACCAAAGTGGCATTAGAGCACTGCTTGAATAAACAGGTGAATTCAGTCACACTGTAATGCATTAAGAATTTCTATCAGATGCAAAAAAGAACTCATCTCCTGGATATCATATAGTATTTGTACATAGATAAAATAGAAGGAGGCAGACAGAACTGAGCATTTCTCCAGTGAGAGACACTAATAATATAATGTGTATCACTACAAGTGGAAAAAAGGAATAATGCCAAAGAATTTAATGGATTCAAATCCATATAAAAATTGGCCTCATTACGATTACAACATATTTGAGTTTCAGAAATTGATCAAAGCTGTTTATCTGAACAGATTTATTCTTTTATGGAAACTCGCATTCAGTCTGGGCACAGCTTTGCTATTCAGTCCTTCTTTTATAGTGCTCCTGATCTAAACGACAGAATTCCTGAATTTTTAAGTTTATTTCTTTATGTGTGACCCCTCTCAAGTGTGATCTGCTTGTTCAACAAAGCATTGTGACTTAAATCCCCATTTAAACAATACAGATATCACTGGCAATAGTCAGTGTCAATGTGGCTACTTAAGTCCCTTGCTTTAGAAGAGCCACAAATAGAGGCAACAATGTGGGTACGGTATCTTAATTATATGCCAGATACCAGCACCTCTTTCAGGATCCAACTGCACCTAACTGTCCTCTGTGTACTCTCTGTCGTTCACACAAGATATCTTGCTGAACAAACCCCTACACATCATTTTTCCTCAATACCTTTTGAGGTATTGCAACGCAAAAGGTAAACAGTGCATAGATGTAGAAGATTTGCAAGCATAAGTGATTAATAATAACACACGTAGTTTTAAAGAACACTCTTTTAACAGCGAATGGATGATAATCTTCAGCAAGCAATGGTGTAATTTTAGATATGGTCTAGAAGTCCAGGAATCAGACATTTGAGTAGGAAGCAGCTAAACGCACTACGTATCTGCCATAATTTTAGACTCTAAATGCTGTAAACTGCAGCCAGGAAAATTTGCATCCTAGTGTTGGATATCATCCAGAGAAGATCATCAGGCTCCAACAACTTCTTAGAGACTTACCATAGCAACTTCCATCTCTACCTCATCCATACAGCCGATTCTTTCCTTCTGCCCAAACTTTGGGGATGCACTCACAGATATTTCCAGTAAATACATAGGGCACCTGAACCTTATGACTGCAAAGAATGGGTAAACTAAAAGATCTTAGTGCTCTATGTCTGTATTCAGCAAACAGACTGCAAGTGACAGAGGTTTATTGAATTTTTTTTTCTTTTCTCGTGGACCTAAAGCTGATGTGTTAGAGAGACTGTCCTGCAGTTACTGAAGCTAAAACAAAGAGGTCCTGGGTTTGATGAGCCATTTCTTACCAAATGGCTCCTCTATATAGTTAAACACACATAAAACATTGATTCTAAGACATAGCAATAAAACTGAGGAAAAAAAAATCAGATTTTTTTTTTTTATTCTGTGAAATAAGGGAAGTAAATTCAATGAGCTAAGGCCCACTGTGTATAAAATCTATACACCTTTCTCCTATCACTATGCAAAATTATTTTAACTGCTGTCTATATTTCATCAAATTCTTCCAAATGCTGGGTGACTTCATTGTTACTGTTTACTGGCATTAAACATGCTATATGTTCTAAATAAATCACACTTAGTGCTGTTGTTGAAATGTTCAGTTCTATAAACAATGAAGGGTGCGCAAGAACATCATCCCTCTACAAAAAAAAAAAAAAAAAAAAAAAAATTATAACATAAAACTTGAGTTCCTGAGATAGAAGATACTATTTGATACTATTAGCCACATATTCAGAGGTGACTAACAAGCCCCACCCTGATTCAAGATCTAACAATAAAAGTATGCTTCCTGGGTAATTCTTACAAAACAAATTACAACTTCGAAGGCAAGAGTAGCTCCATTCACCAGACAGGTCACCTACAAGAGCTATCAGATGGAAAAAAACATAACAACCAAGAAGCATGGCAAAATGGATTTTTTTTTTTTTTCAGAAGGTGGTATGTACACTGCAAAGTCAATTGGAAAATATACTAGAATCTTTTCCAGAGTTTCACCGATATGTTGCCACACAAAATGCAAATAAGGAAAAGACTGTATTTAGTCTCCACTATATTTTTTTATTCCCTCATTCACCCCTACAATAATTCAGTCGTGGTATTCCAGTCACATATCTTAAATGCTACTAGTTATGTACTGGAACCCTCTCTTCCCCTCATACAAAAAAAGTGAATTGTTTTGCCAGTTTGGGGATAATGGTTACATAGAAGCCACACTTGCATCAATCTGCATACCTCTTCTTCAGAAATTGTTGTCTTCTTCCTGTTAATTTGCTTGCAAAACACACAAAAAGTGCCTCCCGTTCTTGTATACAGCCACAAAGTGCAGATGGAGCTTTTCAAAGAAGTGGTCACCCTTAATTACCTGTAAAGTTACAAGCTAAGCTAATAAGGCTAATTGAGTTTTCTAAGAAGGGATCAGTCTACTTATCTAAATATCTGGTAAGTTTTGCCTGCTTTCTAACAACGGATGGACATAATAAATAGAGCAGTCACAAAATTTTTAAAGTCCTCATTTATTGTCTGTTGCCATATGGTACCTTTCTCAATGCTTCCCTATCAAACTTCATGAAACGAACATGGGGCATTTCCTATATAGCATGGTCATATTGCTGCATTTTAGGTTTGTAACAGAAACTCTTGTTTGGTAGCACAGTACATGCTGATTTCCCATCCTACATTTAGCAGACTGAGAATTTGGGTCTATTGGTTAAAAACTAGATGTGGATATCCAGGACTCACCCAGATTTTGAATTTTTTTTTCTTTTCTATTTATTTCTTTTTTGTTTTTCAGCTACATATGCAGCACTGGAATACCCAGCGTGCTTGTTTCATTATAGTTCCTCCCAAAGAGGAGCTCTAAAGAGGCATTTCTTTGGCTGCTGAATGCCCTGTATTTTCTCTCTTCACTAATCATGCATACTGTGCAACGTAGAGTTTGAACTGCTAAGCATAGTGTGATTCACTTTCTTATGTGAAAAAAAAGCAGGACTGTTGCACTTCACATCAAAATCAGTGAGTTTGTAACTGCTGGGACTTTTAATGATTGATGAGAGCTTTGGCATAGTTTCTGTTTGGAAAAGAGGGCTTTGAACTGGTGGATAAAATACCAAGAGGAGAGCCTTACATAATGGGCCCATCTCCCCTAATCTCCTCACCAAAGAATACACAAGGAAGAAAAACAAGGAGTCCCTTGTAACTCTTGCAGTGATGAGCGTCTCATTTAATGTATTCAGTTACTTATTAGTAGGCCAATATAAATCTAGCACAACAGTGTGCAAAGTCAGCAGGGGGTCTGAATCCTGATGTTATTTTTCCCACCACTGAATAAATGATCCCAACCACCAGCTTCAGAAACTCATCCTCATTAGTATGTATGAAATGAGCGGAATAAGCACTGAGAGATTTATATTGTTCTGTATTCAATTTAATTAATAAGAGACGGTGCTGATTTCTGGAGGAAAGAAAGAGGCAGTGTCCATAGATTACTGTTCACCTTTCATTGTTCTTAGTGATAAAAATCTAGCACAGCATGGCAGCTTTAAAAAATACACTCATCATTTTCTAATCCTACTGGCACTCATTAACCAGACCTCTTAGCAACATGCATATTATAATCTGCCACCATCACTAAGGTCACTGTAGAGTTCTCATTAAAAGCCCTCTACTTACAAGGTTTTATAACTCTGATGGAAAATTTAAGCATAACCAAGGAGTACCTTTTGCTGTAGTCTTGCCCTCTTAAATTCTGGACAGGCCCAGCCAAAAAAGAACCACATAAATGCCAAACCAACCAAACAAAATCCCAAACAAACAAACAAAACCCTCAACTACCTGTTGGTGTCAGACACTGGCCTGACAGCAATTATTACAGGCAAAGTCAATGTGAAAACAGTTCCTAAGAGGCATGAATGATAAATTCATTTAATTAGCATGAAGTAGATTGTGGGAAAGGTGGGTTTTGTACATCTTATCTGACATACACAAACAAACACCAAAATCAGGATTTGAGCTTGAAAATTGCTGTCTCACTATGCTGAAGTCAGCTAGTTTGGCCACTGATTCAAGTGAGAACAAGACTTGAACCAGACTTTATAGTTTAATGTCTAGGGGTCTTTTTAATTCTATTTTACATTTATGGTTTTCCTAGTTTTCTTTTTCACAGACTTAGGAGGTATGGTTATTAACTGGTTAATGTTACCCATTTTGTCTTTTGAGTGATGTTCAGGTCCTGTGAAAGTCGGTGACAAAACCCCCAAAGACTCCTCTAAGTCTACTTCTTTTCCCCAAACACTATAACCCACATGAAACACAGCACGTTTATAAATAAACTTTGATTTTTATTTAACTGAACACCCAACTTAAATATGTCAGTTGAACACAGGCCCAAGCAAAAATTTAATATTCTAACATCAAGTTTTATTTCTGTCATTGACACAGTGTATAAGTAGATATTAAAATGCACATGTGTTTTCTGCTGATTTTCTGTGAACAGTAATGCATATTCCACACAGGGCTGAAAGTACAATCCAAGAAACATCCACAGGAAGTTCTTGCCAAAAGTGAGGAACAATGTTGTCTTCAGGACAGACCAAATAAAGAGTCACCAAGAATATTGCTATAAATGATTCTCCGGGCAATAGCATGTTAATTTGTTTTCCAACTAGTGGGAGTTTCATTACTCATGGCACATAAATGAAGATGCCTGTGGTTTACTGCATGCAAACCGATGTTTTCTTCCACATTTCTTCTTCTTTATATATAGTCTTGCACTTCTCCAACTTGGAGGTATTCCCCCTCACCTACTAAACTTCCACACATGCACTGGGTAAGTACACTCTAAAAGACAGGTAAAACGTTTGGTATGGTGGCTTACAGCAAGGACAACTGTTTGAGTCAGATATCAAATATGCATCTTCTAACAGTGGAAACTCTCTTTTCATGGTGAGTTAATCAGACTTCTACCTGTAGTCAGGTTCTGCCTGGTCTCTTGCCCTTTATGCTGAAACAGTGACTAATCTTCCAAATGGCTTTCATTCACTTCCTCTCAATTTTGCTGCACTAATATCAGGGCAGCAGAGTGACTGAAACTCTGTTAGGCAGGACTGGAATGTCTAGGCTGTGATTTACCTGGGAGAGTCACAGTTGGGAGCAGCAGCTAGGTAATGATTGCCAGGAATGAGCAAACACAGGAAGTCTCTGCTCTCCTTCCCTTGTTCTCTGTTAATAGTGCAGGCTTCATTAGCAAATGCTTTTCAGCTCTAACAACCACCAGGAAACTCCAGACTACCAGGAGCCTAGAAGGAGGGAGGAAGGGAGGGGTTGCACCTCTCATCCTCCTCATCAGATGGGCCATAGGCTATCGCATCTGCACATACTAACACCCAATTCCTCACCTACCTGGATGAGCTTCAGTTCAACTTCTTACTGAGTCAAACTCTTGAATACAAGTACCACTGGTAGAGTGCAGATAATTATCTGGAAAAATACAGACTACCAAATATGTGTCTCCAGAATTCTTTATTATTCTGAAGGGAATAATATTCAGAAGAGAACCCTTTCTACACCAGCTAATGAAACTAGAGCTAGAAGTACCTCTTAGGAAAACGGATTAAGTAAATAAAGGAAAATATACATTTCTGCTCTTTTTCCTGAATAATACCTTTGCTAGACAGCATTCCAGAAATCACTCAGGAGACCCCATCAACTCTCCACTGTAACCCATAAAACACTGTGCTACAAATTTATGGTTCACCCATTGTGAGAAACGAAGCCCACTTTTAAAATTTCAAAGGTTTACTTAACAAAAGTACAACAAAGGAATTAACAAGGAAAATTACAGCACTGAGCATCCTTGTAACCAGCACCCACATACTCTGCTACAAAATGGGGGCTCTGCCTTTTACATCTTTAACCTCCCAAAGTTTTGTCAGTCAACTCATTCTTTGCCATCCATTGGGGGAGAATACTTTCTTACATCTTGATTGGAGGTCAGGTGTTGCTTTGCCATGCCTCCTAGTAATAAGCCGGCCCTCCCCAAATGCCCTATTACAGGGGGGAGCGGAAAGAGGACTATGGGAGGACATATTACAGCAACATCACTATACATACACTTAATACACATCTCTTAATTGTGAGAGCTGACCATTACATTACTCGTCTATAACACCATGTTTTCCATTTGAGACAAATAAATTTCTGCTCTTCTCTGTGAGAGAGCAAGGACATTAAGTCAGCCTTGGTGAGGTAAGGTGCACAGGGAGGATGGAAGAGACTTGTTTCCTTTCACCTACTGATTTCACCTTGCTCACAAGAGGAGCCAAACTCCATCCAGCCCACCCATCAGAGATGATGAGTGTCAAGCTGCTGCCTTTCTAGACTGATCCCATGTCCTGGAGCGCTGTTATTTCCTGGTTATCCTGTGTCACTTTTTCCACACAGAATTGGGTCCAAGTAACTCATCAGGCTGTGTTAGGAGGTGACTGACACTGATGAAAACTGCTCTGCCTAAAGCAGGACACAGCTTCTTCCCAAAGACTTTGTTGTGTCTTTCAACACATTTTCAGTCACCCTTCTGTATCTTGCAGGCCATAATGTGCTTGACATCAATTCCTCCTTTAGCATGTAAAAACATTCATATTGTTTAAAAGCAAGTGTAAACCTAGAGCTACTCAGTCTCTCATTTCTTGTTGTTTTAATTCAGTAATCTTTCAGGATTGAAAGATAAAACCTGACTAAAAAGATATTTTTGATCAACTGCTAAATGGTCAAGGTCTAACCAATCCCATTCTTTTTTCATTGCTTTATTTTATCTCACGAATCTTTTGCAGCACACAGAGATTATTTGCTTCTTATTCTCTTTGGTCCTCTTTCTGCATATCTCCTTCCCCCATCACTCCTCTCTGGTTTCCCTCCTTCTTGCTCACGGCACACTCACAAATCTTCTCAGCTGGAGCCATCATCCAGACTCTTCCATTTTGTCCTGGCTCCTCTTTTCCCCTCTGTCCTCTCCTTCCTGTTTTTATTTTGGCAGTTGTAAATCCCTTCTTCTACCCACTGCCATCAATTCAAGGGTTAAAAAAAAGAAAAAATTCAGCTGGATAAGCATTAATGTCATTAATTGTGTGTTTGTGTATGCATGTTGGGTAGGAGAATGGAATAAAGGCTCTTTATTTCCGATACTGAAACCATTAACAGTTTCTATTTGGTAATATTGTATTGCCTGGCAATTCCATTTACTGAATGTTCCTAAGGGCTCAGTTCCGCTGAAGGGACACTGAAAGTAATTATTCTGATTTACTAAACTAACTACTTCTTTTTACTTAAAATTGAGTTTGCTCTCAGTTTGGAGCTGTAATTGTACTTAAAACATTTTTATTATAGTACTCACTTGTTTCAGTGTTATCTTTTCAATTATGATGGTTTAACACTTAGTTACTCCACGCAGATGTGAAATTTTCATTTTTTTGGGGGGGAGCCACTGCAATGTTTCACTTTGAACCCATTTACCTACTGCAAGAACATAGGCAAAGCCAAAAATAGATCTCTCTTTTCGCCATTTTCCTAAAGTTCTTGATCAAGTCTTATTTTAATGAGTCCTGATGAGAACTGAAGATTTACCTAAAGAAAACTATGAATTTAACATCACTTTTCAATCAAAATACATCCTACAAGTTTTTAGAGAGTCTTTCAGAGAGACATCTTCACTTACTCTCTAGACAACTCAGTAGTTAGCATCAAACCTAATCTTACAGAGAAAAAGAGCAGCTGAGAGAAACATTTCATTCTGCTCAGTTCCTCAGTATACTCAAAAAGGGTGCAATACCTAAAACCAGTACTGGAATAGCTGGGGGTGTGGATCTTCTGAAAGAGTGAACTAAAAACATAGGGCACAATACTTGAAATAAAATCACCATGAAGTAAGAGAGGAGTGTGCTGTCTTCTCCCATTGCAAAACTGAGGAGAAAGAAACCTTGAAAACTCCTTTAAGATGCTCTCTCTATAGTTTCTGATTAATTTTCCTCTCAGAGACTCTAACTACAAGAGACTAATGTGAGATCATCAACATCCAATGTGTGAAGAAATTAAGTTTCCCTTTATGGAAAATCCAATAGAGTTCAATAGCAAATAATTTTTCTAGTGACTTGAACTTAAGTGCCTATGGAATACAACAGATCAGTTATATTCCTGCTGTGGAGCTCTTCAGGCTAGTTAAAAATTACCCTAAAATCACTTCCTAGTGAAATTTTACAAAGCAATACATTAGCAGGTGAAATCATTACAGATGTACTACCATTAATAAGATTATGTTAAACAGGAAGATTTGGCCCATGTGTGTTTAGAGTAATTTGATAATGAATCACTGCAAATTTCTGTTGGTTTTTACAACTGTTAAATTCTACTTCACTTTCCCATATTGATCTTACATGCTCAGTTGTTTTCTCTGTTTTTTTAACAGGGAGCCGCTCCCTTCACCATATGGTCCAGCCGCTATCCACAGTTTTCTCTGCTTATTTCACCATCATGTAACACTCTCCTCTTCTGGGAACTAGATGACACAGTGACATGCGAATGTTGCTCACAGTGCAACACAAATTTCTGCTGATTTTTCTGGCACAGTACAGTGGGAGCTGACCAGGGCAGCCTCCTGCATAAAACATCTGCTCTGCAGCCTTGTTTGCTTTCCAAAATCCTCCATAGTTGTAAAGACCAACCTGCACAGAATTGGCACAGAGACACTCGGTTCCCAGCAGAGGCAAAACCTTCACTGGTGTTTCCAGTGAGTATTATAAACTACTTTCTGAACTTTGAATACTCTGGGTGCTTCTTGTTGAGCACATCCCATGTCAATCTATAGCCATCTGAGTATCCACTCGGAATATTTCTGAAGAAAGTGTTTAAGAGAAAGAAATCCATATATGCCATCCAGCAACCTAAAAATGTGGCATTTCTGGTAAGGTCCTTATTTACAGAATGAATTTTGCAAGGATTCACCAACCATTAAAGATCATGTCCATGGAGGAAACTCATTATTCTTAATCTCATCTCATTTTACATGTTCAGAAAGAGCTGTAAAATGTCTAGCATTCATACCTTTAAACTATGAGCCCCACTCTGCATGAGTTGATTGGGCAAAAGACCTATTGCCACTTTACACTAAGAGGCTGAGAATTGGGTCTCTGCTGATTTTTAGAAGTCTTTTTTCCTTTAGTTGCACTAAACACAGCTACAAGCTGATAAAAAATCTCCCCACTTTCGACCACATTTTCAGAGAACAGCTGAGTTTGATGAATTTCCCAGAAGTGGTTAAAAGAAAGATCTTATTTTTCTCTGTGTAGGAGTAATTACTTTGCCAGGCATTCAATAATCTTGTCTTGACACAAATCATATTTGCAGTTTGATGAGATTTCAGTATTGCTATAAGATTAAAGAAGTCAACACTTATATTAAGATGTGCCTGCAGTCAACATTTTGTTTTTATTTGTGGTGAAACATATCTCCACGGCTAAAAGCATCTCCTCTGATACTGATACCCAAGTAGGAAAAAGGAGTATAAGCCCTCCTAAGATTACAGCCTTTAAGTCCCTCGTGGACCTCAAAACTACCTCATACCTTCTTTGGGGCAAAATCCCTTTTTATCTTCCAGACAGCCGTCAAAGCCCCCAGCTCTGCCATTTGTGTTGTTTCTTGACAACATAAAACTCTGCTGCATTTTGAGCTTTTGAAATAGTGGCAAGAAGCAGCTGAACTGAATCTAACAGTAACAACTGGAATCGGGGAATATTGTGTATATTGCATATGTGTTGAATGTTCTGGTATAGGAAGGCAGTGAATGGGGATGAGCTCAACAAGGTGCCATTGCACCCCTGCAGTATCCCAGCTCCTGAGAGCTGTATCTAACAATCACGTGGATCTGGGAAGATAGTACAGTAGAAAATATGTATTATACAATGTGGGGCTTAGCACACAAATTAGCATTGAACTTTGCACAGCCCAACTGAAAGAGGCAGCTGCTGCCAGCAAAGGAGATACAAATGCCCTTCTTCCATACAGGCCAGCTGTCTCACAAACCTATTTCACATGTGATTAAGGGGGAGTAGAGGTAACATTTTCACACAAACTAAAGTTAAATTTTTGGTAAAGACCTACTTTACAGAGGGGTTGGAAGGAGCTGGAGAAGTTCTCTATAGCCTGTGTGAATTGTTCAGATCAGGATTTTAAAATGCACAGCTCCATGGAGACCTCACCAAGAATTCCTGACTGGAAAACCCACTGCACTCCACTGCTAAGGCTGCCAAAAAGCAGACAGTGAAAAAAAAAATATGTCTTTTCCCATCAATAAGAGTAATAATTCCCTTCCCCAAGCCCATGTGAGTAGCCCACAATTGTTAACTAGTCTAGGCAAAACAAGTAAGGTTGTGTCTCTGTTTTCAGAAAATCTGACAGCATGAAGAATTGAGATTGACATTGAAGTTCCACAAAAATAGACTAAAAAGTTTGGTGAGAGAGAAAAGATGAGAAAAATAGTTCATTGGATTGAGTACTGAGTGAGAAAGGGAACAGGGAGTCAGGTAAAAATGAGGGTGGGCTTTCAAGCCATGAAGACACTTAAGAGTTTGTAGAGCAAACCAAGAGGTAATGAAGGACAGACGAGCTGGGTGTCATTTTGGCAGAGGGCTAAATGAAAAATGGCTCCCGTGCATGATTTGACTGAAGCAACAAAGGCTTGGAAAGTAAAGACAGGGAGAAAAATGGATGAATGAAAAACAATTTTGTAAAAAACCCCAGAATATAAAACTTCTAGTAACTGATGCCTTAGCTAGTACTGCTATCTGGAAAACAGGATTGTTTTAGTGTTGCTTCTTCCAGAACTTCAATTATATAAAAATCTGGTCTGTATTTTTCAAAAGCCTAAATATGGGAGGGGAAAATGCTCTCTGTCAGAGAGCCTTTTTTGATTAGTAAAGAAATGCAATGGTAAATTAAACCATTCAGAATGGGGAAAATTTTTGTGAAGTAGCTAAAGCACATAGTAAAGACCAAACCTATATCTGCTTCCAGTTCAAAGCCACAACAAAGTTAGTGGCAGTTTTGAACACCTCAAAATGTGTGTAGTGATTTAACATAATATAATGATCAAATGTCAGCCTTAGCTATTGTGAAATGGGTAGTCCCCACAAGTCCTGACTATGTTCAGTCTCTGTTCTCATTTCCTGACAGAGGAAGAAGTACCATGATATGATCAAGGGCCTCTTTGTGGAAATGGGGTTAGGGGTCTTGGCAAATCAAGGTACATTCATCTGGTTTACCCCCCTGACACATACTTGGGTACCCAGAAATTATTTGTACCAGTTGAGTTGGTATAATTGCTTTCAGATCTAGAAGAAGTTTGTTTCACTAAAATTTCTCTGTCTCCAGCAATAACCCTGTTTGGTGCAGAACTCACTTCTGTTTTAGATTTTCAGGGAAAGAAAGAAAGAAAGAAAATATATATTAGGTCTTGGTTCCTTTGGTCATAAAATTACCCTAAGTATACATTCAGTTTAAATCGTCAGAAAGGAAAAAGAAACTGTTTCTTGATACAGATGAATGTTTTCCCTTGTAATCTAACAACTAGAAATTGAATGGATGTGTGGTTAATTTTAGACCCAAATCAAATACAGATCCCAAACCAATGTCTTACAGTCCTTTCATTATCTGAAAATAAAAGGCAGAAAAAACCAACTGTCATAAAAAAGTAATTATTTTAATTTTAATGCCATACTTCGTGACCTGACAGCAATTCTCCTAGTTGAACTCTGTCCTTTCACTTATCTGGTTAGGGGGGAAAAAAGTATAAATCATGTTAAAGCAATTGCACCTGTAAACGAATCCCCTGGAAACAAGATACCTTCACGCTGAACAACTACAGGCCCTCCACGCAGCCTTAACTCCGGTGAGACCTAGAAGGTGGAAATCACTGTTAAAACTCATGAGGAATCACAAGCCGCCGTAGAATAAACGAACACGCGGATTTTCACCTCACTGACTTTGAGCTATTTTGCAGGGTTTACAGCGTAGCCCGCTCCCGCAGCCTGTCCGTCCCAGCCCTGATGCTCTGAGAGGTCAGCGGGGCGCGGAAGGAGTGGGGGCCGGGAAGACCGGGAAGCACGCGGGCGCGGAGGGCCGGAATCAGGGGCCGGCGGCTCAGGCCCCCGGCGGGACGCCCACAGGCAGAGGCCGAGCGCCCCGGCCGGGTCTGCTGGCGCGGCGGAGCCTCCGCGCCTCCCGCCGCGGGGACACCGTCCCGGGAGCGCAGCGGCGGGGGCGGCGTGGGGCCCCTTCGCGGCGGGTGGGGAGCGGTGTCCAGCGCAGCCCCCGCACCGCCCCGCGGCCGGGCCGGGAGGATTACCGCCGCCGGCAGCGGCGGGGGGCCTCAGCGCAGGGACGGGAGAGGGGGATTAGTGTATAAGCGCCGCTTGCTCCTGCTCCCGGCTGGATCGGCTCCGAGACGGGGATTAGCGCAGCCAGCGACCACCGAGGCGGGACTGAGACGGTGGGAAGGGAGAAAAGGCGACAAGCGGACGGCCAGTCGCCAGCTGCAGCCCCTGTCGCCGCTTTCCCCCGGTGGACGCGGGTATGCGCCCAAGGGGGTACGGCCCGCCCCAGCGCCGTGCGCGGGGCTTCACTGCCGCCCCGGGCTCCGCAGTAGCCCCCGATCCCGCGGAGAAGCGGCGAGTCCTTCGGGGGGCTGCACCCGGCTGCCCCTGTCCCGCCCCGTGCTCTCGAAGCTGCTGCGGGCGTCTCCCCGCCCCTCGCCGCCTCTCCGCGCCCTGCCGGCGCGGAACGACCGTGATGGTTGGAGGCGGCGACAGCTCCGAAAAGACGGGCGAGGGCCGAGGGCGGCGAGTCCCCTCCGCCGACACCTGCTCCACGTAAGCCCGGTGACGCTCGGCACCAGCCCCAGAGTGTCGCCGGCAGCAGCGCCGCCCACAGCGAGCCCCAGGACGACGCGCGGCCGCCCCGATCCGCGCTGCCGGGGTCCCTCACGCCTCGCCCCGGGTCCCTCACGCCTCGCCCGGCGCCGCCGCGGCCCCGCCCCCGGCCCCGCCCCTCGCGGGGCGGGGTGGGCGCGCGCGTGCCCCGCCCGTGGCGGCGGGAGGGGCGGGGCGGGGCACGGGGCGCGCCCGCCCGTCCGCCCGCCCGCCGCGCTCCAGTCCGGGCTTTGTCTCCGCCTCCGCCGGCGGAGCCGCGTCCCGGGGACAGCGGGAGGGCGGCGGGAGACGGAGCGGCAGCGGCGGGAGACAGGGAGAGGGAGAGAGAGCCAGCGGCTCCCACGTCCTCGCCGCGCACAGTCCGATGCCCGGCAGCTCGAGGCGAGCAGCGACTCCGCTTTCCTGCCGTGGCACAGCGAGTACCTCCAGCCTCGGAGTTTTTCTGAAGCAGCCGTCACACCGGGAGCACTTTTGGTAGAGAGGGACCAGGAGACCCCGAAATGACTTACCTCCCGAGGCTCGACTGAAGGGGACTTACTGAAGTGGAACCGTAGTGGAATTTGGGTCTGGAGAGGAGTTGCTAACGCTTTTTTTTTTTTCCTTTTTTTTTTTTTATTCTTCTCTCTGATCACTCCCCTCTTCGTCCATCATTGGAAATGAACAAATTGCGTTTGCAATTCAGAAAGTAGAAATATTAAATATACCATCCCCCGGGAAGCACACATGTAGTAATGACAAAGGATTGCAAAGGAGAGAGTGGCTCCAGTTTCCCAGAGAGATCCCCTAAAATGGATTACTAAATGGGACACTACATCAGCTAGTTGTCCTCTAGCTGCCCAGATACATGCACCGAAAAGGTACAGTACCCCCCTATCCGTACCCCTACCTTATGTTTTGGGATTGCTCGGAAGGGGAGGCTCACGGATCGCCCGGCCGGCTCGGAAGGAGCGAGGGTGGTGTGTGCTTTGAGGCGGGCTGCTTCTGCCTTCTGTCTCGACATCGTTTGCAGCGCCTAGGGAGGAGGAGAGCCGCCCGCAAGTGTACACGCTGCGCTTGCTGTTGTCACTTTCCCGGCATCTCGTGGCTTCGTCTGTTTTTCCCTTTTTTATTTGCCCCCCATATTTTTCTTCCCTTCTTCCACCCCTCCAATTGCCTAACATGTTATCCTCCCTCCCCTAGCCCTTGGCGCGGCTGGTATGCGCTGGGCTGGGGCTCCTAGCCTCCCATCCCCGAACCCTTACCGGCAGGGGGTCGCGCCCGCCCGGGCACCGTGGGGAGCTGGGCGGCCGCGGGACGCCGCCGCCAGGGCCGCCGCCGAGGCCGCCGGGCGCGTACCTTGGGGCCTCCGGGCATCGTGTGGGGCTGGGTGGTGGGTCTTTGTTACAAGAACTATGTGTGCGCTCCGTGTAGAGGCGTAACCCCGCTGTCTCGGGTGTTCCCGCGGTGCAGCTGGGTCGCGGCCGGTGTATTCCTTTATTGTTTTTTTTTTTTTTCCGAGGCTGGCGCTGCTTTTTGGGGGAAGTCGCCGGGAATCGAGGCAACTTCTTCCGCGGAGCAGCCCTAGGCGCAGCCGCGGGCTTTGTTCGCGATCGTGGGCTGGGGCCGCCCGCTCCCTACGGGCAGTGACCGCCTTCCCCTCCGTTCTGGCCCCGGTGAAGGTGGGCTGCCGGCTGCCCTCCCTCAGCCCCGCGAAGGGTGGCTCTGGGGTAGGGATGCTCCCCGCCCCTTTCTGCCGGGCGCCTCAAGCCTCTTCCCCCGCGGGCCGGCGGCACTGCCGAGCCGCTTCTCCTTGGCCGGGGAGCGCAGGCAGACGGGCTAGCCAAGGCCAGACCCCTTCGTGGCCGCCCGGCGGGCGGGAAGCCGTGCAAGGCAGCGCAACTCTTCCCCCTGCGCTCAGCACTCGCCCTGTCGCTCCGGCCGAAATGGGAGAAACGGCGGAAAAGAGAAAGTTTTTTTAATGGCGAGTAACAGGGCTGGCCCTCCAGGAGGGGCTGCAGGCTGGCGACGCGGAGCCCCGCAAACGCCCCACGCCGCGGCGGACCGCTGGGGCCGGCGGCGGGGCGCGGGGACGCCGGGCGGGGATCGGGGCTCCTTCGTGCCGCGGATGCTGAGGTTGGGAGGAGTGCCGAGGAGGGGGCAGCATGATGCTGAGGTGAGGAAAGGATGCTGAGCGTGGCACAGGATGATGCTGAGCGGAAGGGATGCTGGGCAGGGAAGGGATTTCACCCTGCACGCACACACTCTGTCCCCTTATGTGCACGGGCAGGGAAGGCTCCCGTGCCTCCGTCTGCGGTGCTCTGGCGACGCAGCGCCGAGGCACGGGGGGCGGCGGCGGGGCTCGGGCAGCCCCTGGGGCGGCCGAGGGTCAGCACCGCCCCTCGCTCCGCAGGGAAGACGGTGGAAAGTTTGGGTCTCCATCACGCGTGAGGAAAGTACCTGCTTCTTGCCGTCCCACCGCCCCTTTCTTCGTGCCTGACTGCCTGGCTGTCCAAGGGAGGCGTTCCCGGGGGTGGACCGGACGACGTGCGGATAGAGGGCTGGCGGGGGAAGCGGGGCTGAGGCTGCAGCCCGGTCAGTTTCAGTGGAGATGCCCTTCTGCCTGTCGCCACCGCCTCTGTCCTGCCTGGCTCATCCCAGGGTGAGTCGCAAGGCAGTAACTGCTGGGTTTCCCTTAGGCATTTGGCTCTGTCCTTTTTTAGCCTCGGCCGCTTGTTCAGGAGATAATTTGTTCTCCTGTTCCTCTCCCGAGATAATTTTTTCTTTTGAAGTTTATAAACATGCACGTTTGTGCCAGCATCTGTGCAGCAGGGATGTTTAGCTGCTGCAGAAAATTATTTCACTGATGGAACAGCAGAGAATAAAGGCTTTAGTTAGGTCTGTGATAAACTGTAAAACATACTAATTCCTGGCGCTGCAAGCAAGGTGGATGCTTCATTTTGTAAAGGCCTACACACAGCATGCAGGTGTTGTAAATAACGAAGTGCTAAGTGTCCCCAACCATTTTCTGTCACAGGCCTGCACAAAGTTGCTTATTATTTGACATAGATTCTTCTAACTTGTTTTGTATCATCCAGCGACGATAAAATTACTAACTTGACCTCAAAGATAGTGGCTAAAGGTGCGATTTTCCCCACTGTCTTTGCAACAATTAATTCATGCTTTTGGCGTGCATTCATTTAATCTGTCATCCAGTAAACCATTCTCATTCAAGTAATCTTTACTTGGTGATTAAATCCTTTGACATCAGTATGACAAAGTCCAGTTCAGTCAGGCTCTTTTGATTCAAAATTCAATTCTCAAAATTCATTGAGATTTTGTAGCTTTCTCTCATGGTAAGATTTATGCAGCTGTTATCATGCTCAGGGTTTCCTCTGCCATTTTTTTCAGATTAGAAACACAAAATGATCTTGCTGTGGTTAGCATCTCTTTTTTTTTATTTTCTTTTTTTTAATTTTTTTTTTTTTTAATGACACTGTTCTAGTGTATTATGAGGAAATTCTGTTGGTTACTCCAACAAATCTCTTTCTTCATGGAATTGCTTTGAACATGGTTGAAAGCAAGTACGTGATACAGTAGGATCGGGAAGGTTTGTCACTATTAAAGAAGTAGAGTTGCCACGGTGTTTCGCTGTTTAGGGTATCCTTTTATCTAATAGGAGCCTGGTTTTAATGTGGTAGTTTCTAATAAGTTGCAAGTAGGAGAGAACTGACTCTCTTTAAAGCCAAATAATTTCATATGCATGAAAAAGTTGATTTCTGTTCTCCACCACTCTTCACTGGAGAAAATTTCTGGCATTCATGGAAGTTGAGCTCAGGAGCCGCACGCCCAGATGAGATTTCTGTCTAAATGCTAAACAAAATTTAAAATAGTAAGTACTATTGTAATGTATGTTTGCAACATTTGCTTTTCATGTAGTAGGCACCAAAGGCTTGAAGCACAGGTGAATGCTTTCAGAGACTAGAAACTAGGCAGTCACAGATGTTCTGTGTGTTCTCAATTAGTCTACTTGAAAGCTGTATATTCTTGCTTAATGGCAAACCAGCCTTATCAACTGAATTTGTACTACTTGAACGAAAAAATAATTGGGCACTGACATCTATGAGGAGGATGGCTAGTTAACATTTCTAGCTTCTTGGAGATGAAAGTGAGTATTAGCCATATTCCCTTCTTTATGTTTGCAAATAGAATATTGCAGTTACTGGTGTTTAAGACTGAAGAAGGAGGTAGATTGGTGGATCGGGCTAAGAATGACGAGTTGCCTTCATTAAATTTTTGAAAGGAATTTAAAGAAAAAAGAGAAAAAAGGAAGGACAGAGATCAAATTAATGACCTGTGAAAAATCCAGACTAGAATTGTTTGCATTAGAAAGGAAGTAGGTGATTGTGGACTTGCTTGTGCATGTTTTGTGAAGGGAAGGGGAAATTTGTCATGTTGTTTTGAAGAGCCATACATAAATACACATGAAAGGAGCTCACATGGTTTACAGCAGGGGAGACATAAAATGTTTTAGGATTAAATTGACCTGAGCTAATACATGTCTCACATCCAGCTTCTTTGCAAGAACACATTGTTATACTACTGAAACAAATGTTTTGTGTATAGTACCTGATTCCCATATGCCAGTAGCAGCAGAATGCTGAAAACAAACAAGCCAGTAAATCCTGAAATTCTGGAAAACAACATTGAAATTATATTAGATGCAGCATATGCTAGAAAAGTTGAACTGTACTAAACCAGAAGTTTTCACTATCCTAATTTGATACAGATGCTGCAGTATTTGACCTGCTACTATTCATTTATTGATGAAGTAAATCTTTAGCCCTCACCTTTTTCAGGCTCATTCACCCAAGTAAGCTTTGCTGACCCAGGAAAGCCTTGCCTGCTGAAGTAATTTTCTAAGAGTAAACACAGTTGCTGAAATATTACTTAAATGTGGATTTTTTTTGTGTTTAAGCCGCAAACTGACAATACTGTTCTCTGCTGGGAATCAATACTTGCTAAAAACCTGAAGCTATCCTCTGAGTACATTTGGTCTGAACTGATCCTTAATGTTATAAGTCAGACCTAGATCTGTGTGTCATGGAGCAAGTCACATCCAACAAATTGTGACAAGCTTTGTTTGACAGGGCAACAGAAAAATAAGAGCAATGAGCTATGCTTTTTACTGGTGACCATTTGAAAATTTTATATTCATATATTCTGTGTATCAGGATTATTCTTAGGTGGGCAAGACACTTTGACAGCAAGATAAAATCAGTAGCACAGAGTCCAACTGCTGATCAACAGCATATAGTAACCATTAACAGCGTTCTAACAGAGAAGTAATCCGCTGGGGGAGAGCCTGGACCTGAGCCTGACAGATCTCTAAAGGAATATTTTCATTTTTGGCCTGTTGCGCCAATCCTCTGAGTAAGGAATGGCTTAAATGTGCATAGGGTCTGTGGAGGTAGAAGTGGACTACTCCAGTTAAGCACAAACCTGGCAGAGCAGAGTTTGTATGCCTCTATTTTCTTTATGTGCTGTGTTACCCATGGCCATGGAAATAATTGAGTGTTTATGTTTCTGTAGTGTTAAGAGATCTCTAATTATCCATGGTGAGGGTTGCTTTGGTTTTTGAATCTTGATTGCAGCATGTCAATATGGCAGCACATGCCCAAGGCATAGCTTTAGGTTTTAAAGGGAAGAGTGCCACCTACTGTGTTATAATTTTAGGTATTGCAGCTCCTCTGTGTCTTGTGGAGTTCCCAAGCTTCTCATTTGCCTATATTGTTCCAGCCTCTGGAAAATGTGAAAGGATTCAAAATTAAATGTGGCATGGGAATGGAGGGAGAGAAAAAATAAAAATAAGTACAAAATTAGGGTGTTCTGGAAGTCTTAGGAGGGGCCCTTTAAGGACAGGCTTACATAGAAACTTTTGCAGGTTTTGGCATTTCTTATAAAGGTTGCTATTGTTGGAAACAGGGAAGGAGATAAGAGATCTATGCTTCCCCCCATAAAATAATAATGTTCTCAGCTTTCATGCACCAGATGAACATAAATGAGGCTACCAGGTTTATGACCTTTGAAATCTATAGTTTAATTCTCACTATAGTTTAATTTAAGAAAAGTAGAATTCACTTAAAAAGACAAAACAAACAAAAAACCCCAACAACAGCAACAACAAAAAAGAGCTTTCAGAAATGGAAGAAGAAGATGAGAAAAACCCCGGATAAATTCTCCTGTAATTTGCTGCAAAATCTCATGAAGTCTTTCCTAGTATAGAATTGTTGTTATTTATCAGCCCAAAGGAGGGCTGTAATAATGCTTGATGTGAATACAGAGTCATTTTTGTATGAAAGAAATTTTTCCCCAAGCCCCAGAGTGTTTCTTTAGTGGCTGAAATAGAGATGTAAAATAAAGCAGATAAACCAGCTATTAACAGAACTGCCAGTTGCTGTATCTTGAGAGTGAAGACATATGGTAAATTCACTACATTCAGTGATGACCTTTCCTTTAAAAATATTGTTAATAATAGGCACTTCTATGTAAAGTATTTATATAACATACTTGAAATTCATGTATCATGGACTACTCCATGCCATTTTTGCTAGTGGCAGGTTTTTGGTTTGTTTGGGGTTTGGTTTTTTTTTTTAGCTACTGACAAAACTGCTACTGAGGAACTTTCCACAGCAGTACACTTTTGCAGTATGCCTTCAGTTCCAAAGTGAATGAGTTTCCAGGGGCAGGTGCACAGCATTGCTGCACCCTCTGACAGGGCAGCAAGGGCTCTGTCCTCCAGATGGGAAACCTTTGCCATCATCTCCCTCATCCTTCCCAGGTATAGCCATGCCTTGACTGCAGCATTACAACCTCTCCATGAAGCAGGCAAAAAAAAAGCATTCCTATGTTTTTGTGATTTCTGTAATCTGTTGTCTTTAGTGAAAACTTAGAGCTTATAAAAGTGGAAAAAAAACCCCAATAGTTTTGTTGTGCCCTTTCATGTCAGTCTGAGAATATCTAGTTGGATGAAGACTACTCTACCAGTACTTTTACTGGTGATAATAGGAGAAGTTTCATTATGTGCTTAGAAAGAAAAGGTATTGCTTACTGTCATTGATTTTGTAATGACCCTGATAGACCCAGGGACCTTCTAACAGTGAAAATGAGAAGACTATGTAATAGGTATGGTCAGGCATTCCAGTTCAGCAGATGGGAAAAATACTGTCCGATAGGAATCCCCGACACAATGGGAAAAACTGTATCCAACTATATTATTTACTGCAGCAAACATTATTTCTACTTTCCTATCTATGGCGGCTCAGTTTCACTTAGACATTCTATATATTGAGTATTCTTCGTATGGCTTTTATACTTGAATAGAAAATTTCATATGTTGCTTCCTTCACCATTGTTCATGAACATTTATCCACTACTCACTCTTGAGGCAGCCATTCATTGAAATGTTAATGAGAGTTTGAACAGTTTATAGTTCCATAGGGGCTTTTTGTTTGGGTTTTGTTGGGGTTTGTTTTTGGTGGATTTTTCTTGTTTTTTTGCAGAAAAAAACTGTGGTTTTGTTGATGCCTTTCAAAATCTTTTTATTGGTAGATTGAGATGGATTCTATGCTAATTCCTACTGCATTCCTGAATTATGGCCTAGCAAGGCACTGTCGCTGGGATCTTCATCTATTAATCATGGAAGCTGCTTTCTTATTCGGTTGCCATAGTTTCAGTGCCTCAGATAGTGTTGGGGTGCCTTGGGAAAGGCTGACGATACATTCGGACTTGCAAGCCTTGCAGTTATTTTGGCAGTAGAAGAGCTCGGAAGGATCAAGAGAACAGCATCCAACATTATTCAGAGTTGGATTAAAAGCGGAAACTTCTGGATATGTCTCTCTGGACCTTGTTATGTGAATGTCCAGCTGATATTTGCTCCCAAGATTTGCTTTTTGTTTTGTCTTGTTGGTAAAATCACACACTTCAGAGACTAATAGCTACCTTTATCCATTGCAAGAACAAAAAAGGCTTTTAATTAGTTTTTCTGATAAATGGTTGGATAAATTAGGGCATTTAGAGTTTCCTAAGCAAACCAGGTAATTTCTTTTACATTCCCTTTTAACCTAGCTACATGCAGTATGATACCATGTTTGAGATTGAGTTAATGTTTACTGCTACTTTAAATGTAATAAGACAATAAGAACCTTTTTGTTAGCAGCAGAGCAGCTTGCGCTACCAAGTAGAAAAGAGGAAATTAACTTTTTTCAGACAGAACTAAAGTTCATTCAGCACTATGTTGGCACTGGTAGTATTTTTTCAACGATGTTTCAATATTTGTTCATAAACTCAACATTAAAACATACATGCTTTCAGAAATATAGAGCTCTGAGATGTTAGAAATAGCTTTTTTGATGAGTGAGAAAAATTGTAAAGTAGTGAATACGTATAAAAGGAAAGTAGCTGAAAGACTGACTTGTCTATGTGGTGCTCACTATCAATTGATTTGTCTGTTATGCATAATATAAAATGATGCAAAGGCATATTTCAGTAAGCAAATAATGGTTTCCTTTTTATTTTCCCATTGAGAAAAAAATCTTCATCACTTTTGTGTGATCAATAGTAAGCCATGTGTTTGACCAGATAGTCTGCATTTTAGTGTCTCCAGAATGATGTGATATCCTTCCAGTTCTAATGAAGCAATTTGAGTCTAGCACAGAGAAACTTGCTAAGTATCTTCTGTTTACAACAAAAAAACCAGTCTTGACTAATCAAAGCAAAGTATAATATCAAAGCTATGTAAAGTCGAGATTAAAGAATTCTGTATAACTTGAATTAATCAGGAAAACAGCAACTTTTTTGCTTTCATATGGTTAGTTTGCACTAAAAGATTAGTTCTAAATCTTCAGCTTGGGACTTTACAACACAGTCTTGTCAAATTTTCAAATGAGATCAACAAGCAGATTGAGAACATGCACCTGTTATATGTAATTCTCAGGAGCCCTACGAATTGAACAAATGAAGTCAAAAAGTTTGACATGAATTTTAAAGTTTCATTTGTTGGTAGATGCACACAAAATCTGTATTTGGAATTCTATGCTTTCACATAATATGGTATCTTCTGGTTTATAGTCTTCTGGATCTGTGTTGAATACGCGTATTTTGCGTAAAATTAATCCCAGTCTTTTTCCTGGTAAAGTCAGAATGTGCATGGGTCTGTTAGACTGACAGAATAATATGCCTCCATCCTTTTTTATTTCACTTTGAAAGGGAGGTATCAATTGTAATAGTGAGGAAATATCTTGGGTCAAAAACTGTAGATGTACAAATTCTGTTGTTGTCCTTTTTTTCCTCTGAATTTTTTATATTCCATTTTGTTTCAGGTTAGGTATAGGATCCCTCTGCATAGAAATTAATTTAAGCAGTTCTGTAAGGAACATTTGTACCTTGTTTAACACTGGTGGTTTGGTTTTTTTTTTCCCTTGCAATTTATTTTTTGCCTTCAAGAAACAGAGAAGTGAATGATAAGTCAATACTCAGTTTAAAGAGCCAGTGTGTTGGAGGGTAAAAATGTATTTCTACTCAGCACCTATCAACAAGCCCTTACGCCGTTTAAAACTATGGAATTATTTAGGTTGGAAAGGTACTTGAAGATCATGGAGTCCAACCCTTTATCTGACACTGCTGAGTCTACCACTAAAGCACGTGCCTAAAGCCTACATCTACACATCTTTTATATGCCTCTGTGTATCTTAAATACCTGAATTGGTGACTCAGCCACTTCCCTGGGAGTATTTTTCTTTCAGTTTGCTTATGGTTCATAATAAATGTTCTTCTGCATCCCCAAACAGCTGAATTTTAGCATCAAATGTACCAATCTTATCAAGAAAAGAAAACAATAATTCCTGTGAAAGTAATTGTCCTGTTTGTGTCTTTTAAGCAAATGTCACAGCATTTGCTTTGGAAATCTCGTATATGCTCAATAGCATCTTACTACCTGAATGTTCCTGGAAGTTTGGTGCTTGTCTTGGGCTGTGTGCTCATGAGCAAACAGAGGAGAGGAGGAACAAGGTCCCTGTTCAGCCTCAGAGCTCCCGGGTGCCTGCAGCTGGTAGCGGGTGCGGGCGGAGCTCACCCATCCCAGCGGTCCTTTGGAGAGCGTGGATGGGCAGGAATGGTTGGAGGGCAGCTGGAGCCCTGGCCCGCATGCCTGGGTTTGTGTGGGAATTCTGCCTCAAAACACCACGGCAAGGAAAAGGAAGGGATGACACGCCTTTTCCGACAGATGCTTCATACGTGGGGCACAGTCTGGTGTCTGTTGCCTGCAGGCAAGAGTCCCACAGGATTATCTTTCTTGAGTGGTACTTCACACCATGAGCATGGCTAAATGCAGCCTCGTATTTTAGTCAAAAATGCCTTTTTTATTATATAGAGAGGATTAGAGGCTGTTCAACTGCAATCTTGAACTTCGGGTCATAGTCTTTGTATTACTGGCTTTTCATCAGAGCTCTCTAATGAAAGAGGGGCATCGTGAATTAAAATCAACTTTTGAATTTAATTTTCTGTATGAACAGAACTTGGTACTATGTGTATAAACTTCTAATGGCATTCAACCCGTTCCACTTCTGAATAATTTGTACTCATTAATTACAAATGCACAGCTTTTGCAATTACTACTTACTGATCCAAACCATATTAAATCAGAAATGATCACAGTTAAATTGATTTTTTAAAAATTTCCTGTACTCTGTTATATGAGGATGATTATGTAACATATCTTGTGTCCCTGCAGTAGAACTTTGTTTTCTAGAAATACGTTGTTCAGAATTTCTGTTTTGGGGTTTGGTTTGGTTGGACTTTTTTGTTAGTTTTTGGGAAGAAATTCAAGTGGAGAGTTGGAGAGTTATATGAGGTTTTATGGAGAAGTAAGAAGACAAACTTTAAAGTAGCAATGCTTTAGGATGATTTTTTTTTTTCCATCCAGTGAAATTATTCTTGATTTGGAATAGGAATTTGTTTTTCTTGAAAAAGAAATTAAGAACTAAATCCTTAAAGATCTGCTCTGGGAAAAGGAAAGATTTTTTCATGAGCTACTACACTTTTTCATTATTATCTGCAAGGTGTTTCCTTTTAATACTGTTGTAGGGAAGTTCATCATGTTCAGAAACTGATTAATTGTATCACGAGATGCGTATATTTCAGGGTGGTGTAGTCTTTTTTGCTTTATCCTGTTTTATGTGTAAGACCTAGACATGCTGCCAGAACACTTCCTTTCCCAAGATAAAAAAAAAAAAAAAAAAGAGAGATCCTGTTCTCGTTCAACAACATATGTAGTCCAAAAGGCAAATTTAGCCAACGTTGAGCTAATGGCCTGAAGGTGTGAGATGAAGGCTAGTGACTGGTTGATAGTGAGAAAAATGCAGTTTTGATTAGTCAAAACATTATTAAGAGTAACTACATACATGTGTTAAAGTGACTATCAGAGAAAGACTTTGAAAATATGAGGCAACTTGTAGAATAAAGGAAGTTCTCTGACACATGAATTTTATTTCCTTTTCAATGTGCCTTTTACATTTGTAACTATTTGGTTTTGTTTGTGTTCATCTTTGTCATAATCTCTCTTGCATAGCTGAAATCGTGGCGATAGCATCGTTTGCCAAAAAAAAAAAAAGAGAAAAGAAAAAACAAAAGAAAAACCCAAAGAAATAACACGCAATTCAAGTGTTGTTTATGTGAGAGAGGAAATTCAGCCAGGTCCTTCTTGATAACATGTTGATATGACTAAATACTGCAAAGGGATGGAAAATGTAGACTATATCATACCTGCTGATGTCTGGAGTGGTCTGTAAGAACATTTTCATTGAATTACTTTCAATAGCAAATCAGTTCATTAGACTTTTTTTCCCCCCTATAAATGGTCAATAATCTCTTTTAGATTGAAGCAGATAAAAGAATTCATTGCTGTCACAGCCAAAGAGCTTCAAGAACTTTTCAAAACCTGGAATATCTACACAGATACTTAGCTGCTGCATTTTTAGAAGGACTACTCCTCACCTCCTCCTTTGTGCCAGGCTCCAAATATCCAACTGTCTACTGAAATGGGTGCCCTTAGTTTAGATGGACATGTCATCAGAAGCAATTACATTGCTTGTGTGTATAAATGAAGAGGAGCTGGGTGGAAACAAAAAAATATGGGTTAGCAGGATCTAACTTTTGATCTGTTAGCATCAAACAGAAAATTGAGGGCACAGTTTTGCTTTAGATTGCATCTCCATCTTTATTGTATTAGGCATGGAGTTTGTCTAGAAGAGCTAACCTCTGATTTGTTCGTATAGATGGCATAAACCTCGCTGACTTCACTAGGAGTTATTGATTGCTGATTTTTTTTTTTTTAAGAAAAGTCACAAGCTCAAAATACCAATAACAATAAATAAAAATATCAAAACAATCAAGACGGCACAGGACTGCAGTGGATCTGTAAATTGAATTAGCATTTTAGCTTCAAAGTTTCAAGTACTGGAAATTTTTCAACAGTAAACCAGAGAACGTGTTAGTAGGGGGGCTGGTGTGCTACTTCGCTGCTGCACTGCCTGCTTCTAGATAGTCGTCGTATGACAGCCTGCTCTAAAAACTACCCACATTTAACTAGCAGGGTTGTGTAAGAATGAACACAACACATTTACCGAAATACATTTATGGTGGGGAGAGCCTTAAATATTCCAGCGGGTGTAATACACTGAGAGAGAACGTGTCGCATTTTCATTAGACTGCGCGTCAAATTTTGGAAGGAGGCACAGTAACTTTTCTTCCTGTTACAGTGTGGCCTTATAATTGCTATAGGTTTCAAGAGAGTGAGAACATTCCCTTTTTGACACAGTTTTTAATGCAGGGCTACATCTATAACTAATAGTGTAATGGCTGGAGGAACCGGCAAAGAGCTTGGTCGCATACACTGTTACGCTGAATGTGAGAAGCACTTGTCTAATTCCCGAACTTCGCCGGGAGCCTGCTCGGCGCTGTCTGTGGGCGCTTTCCTCCGCATGCCGCCTGCCCTCTTGTGTCGGAAGAGCTCCGTGCAGGCGCCGCAGGCGGCCGGGGGCACCGGGAGCGAGCGGCGGAAAACGCGCGGCAGCGCCGGGAGTCAGCGGTGGACGCGAGCCGCGCTCCGCAAGGGCGCTCCTTTTGCCTCTGCCTCTGTGTGCGTGTGTGTGCACGGTCTTGCTGCTTCGTTTGCAGCGTAAAAAGCAGAATCGTTTTCTGCTTTCTTTCTGTATACAGAGGCAGGAACATCAGAAAGTGGGTTAGCCAAACTGATGTGCAAAAAAGCTCTAGGAGTGAATCTGAAGCGATGGGGAGAGGCTGTAATGCATATGATTAAAGTGAAACATGCTGCCTACACAGAGAATTGCTAACAAGATTCTTTCACAGCTTTCATGTCTCAGCCCCGCTTTTACAGAAAATAAATTCGTTTGGTTTCAGTGGGTGTGCCGTTTTGCTCAGCCCTACAGGATAGATAAGACACTCAAACAAATGCAACCAATTGAACACAAAATAATACAATTTGCGCTGAGTAGAACAACGGCCGTGCTTATTAGCAAAACCGTGTCCTAGATTAACATTTGCTTGGTTTATCTCAAGCGTCTTTTCTCTTAGTGCTTTATTGTTCAATACTCATAGGGAAGGGAGGCTAAAGGCACAGATTAAGTTAAGGCCAATTAGTTGGGGGCAGGGGAGAAGAGAAGAGAAGAGAAGAGAAGAGAAGAGAAGAGAAGAGAAGAGAAGAGAAGAGAAGAGAAGAGAAGAGAAGAGAAGAGAAGAGAAGAGAAGAGAAGAGAAGAGAAGAGAAGAGAAGAGAAGAGAAGAGAAGAGAAGAGAAGAGAAGAGAAGAGAAGAGAAGAGAAGAGAAGAGAAGAGAAGAGAAGAGAAGAGAAGAGAAGAGATTTCATGTCCTTTAAACATTTTTTTTCTCCTCTTGAAACAGAAGCATAGATGTTGCTGCAAGCCATTTAATAGTTTCTGGCAGTAATTCTACCACATCCCCTTGTTCATATGAAGTATATTTTCTGTAGCTCAAAAGAGTATTTAAATACTCTCTCATGTTTAAAGAGCTTCCAGAATTATCTGGTGTTTTTGCAAGATGCAGAAAAATAGACTGCAGCAGCTGTATGTTGTTACAGTGTTCAGAAAAAAAAAAAGGAATTTTAATTTAAGTAATTATTTTTAAAGCCATTTTAAAAACAGCTAAAAATGGGCTTGATCCATAAAACAAGGGTAACTTTAATTTTCAATTGTCCAATTAATTTTTTGAATTATTCTTATTTTCTTGAGAAATGTGCATTTAAATAAGAAATTTTACCTCATGTCAGTCCCATGTGAACTCAGGGGTTATTTCAAATAATTTCATTTGTGTCTTCCTTGAGACATAACATCTTTAAGTCTTTATTTTCTTAACAGTAGTCACTATAGATCCAGAGAGGATAAAAATGTGGATTTTGGGAGGTTTTTTATTTAGACATCCAAGAGTTACTTATGCACTAAAGACTCAAGCCCAGGTGTTCAAGTCTTAACAAAAAGGATTTGCAGAGGTTAGCATGTTCTGGGGTTTTGTTTGTTTATTTGGTTGGTTGGTTGGTTGGTTGTTTTTTACTTCAAAGCAAAATACAGGGGGAAAAGGTTTTGTGCTTGGTCTAATTCAGCTCCCAGTCCTGCTGATCTCTTCAGGTCCCCACAGGCTGAGAAATCAGCAGAAGGACACAGCTGGCTGACCAAGATGCCTGTGGTCACACACATTGATTTTAGGCCTCTTCTGGCTTTAAACCTCTATGTGTTATGTCCCTCCCCAGATCCCTTTTTGCCGGGGTACCGTGGATTTATGTCTGGGGAAGACCTTTCGGAAATGTGGCGTTCGTACTTGCACCCTGCAATGCCTCCTTCTGACCTGAGTTCACAACTTTGTCTGCTACTCAACCCATACCTCAAGTCCTAGATTTGCAAGCCTGCAGGTGTTTTTAGGTAGAGCCTGGAGAAAAAGGCTGCTGTCAATCAGCTGGCTTTGTGTGTAGAAGGAAGGCAATGTGTTCACAAAGAAAGCTCTTAGTTCTTCAGTCTCATCTGATCAGGTCTCACTTTAAAAAAAAAATAGCCAGTTTTTCATGTTTCAATGTGTTATGACTAAAATGTGTAGAGGCATTTTACAGATACAGCTCAAATGCATACACAAATAAATGAGATTTGCCAAGTGAATCATAAAATACTCTAGCTTTCCCTTCCTCAGTACATCATGAAGATGTTGCATAGGAAATGCATTGGTGATGCATGGAAATTTATCTTCAACCTAAGATGTTTCCTGATATCTTCACTCACACTTGTTACCTGATGATAAACCAAACTTTGATTTGTTTATTTAGATGTCTTCTTTGTGCAGGCTCATAACTTCAGGTGTGAATAAGTCAAGTCTGGGAGCCAGTGCCTCCCAGTACAAACCACAGACTTGAGGCATCTGCCCCAAGACCATCGAGATATTCACTGAATAGCCTGGAAAGTAGGGAGGTTGGAGAGTGCGTTGGATTTTGGGGGCAGCAAACACAACTGATGTAGAATGTGTTGTAGCACAAGTCATCCTTCTGAGAGTGGTGCATCAGCAGCCCTGGCTCTGTAGGCAACATGCTGCCAGGTTAGGTCTCGCTGATTCGGACGAGGAAAAGTGCTTTCTGCAACAATGTGGTGAAACCAGCTAGAATTAAAAACAAGTGCCAATGAATGGCAAGGTGGCTCGTACTAACTAGTTAGACTGATTCTCTCTCAAGAAATAAGTGGGATGGTGCATAAAATTTTATAATACACTCATGATGGAAATGGTGGTCTCCTAAGAGTATACAGAGTATTTCCAACCAACATCAACAGGTGAAACTGAGTGAAACAGAGTCAGTGTCTTTGACCATGTTGTGGACTTAGAAAACACTAGGACATCTTAGAGGCACTCACATCATTCTGCTTAAAAGTCCATTTCAACTTTATCTTATACTGCGAGATACAAAAAAGATGAAACTTATTTCTGGAACTTACAGGTCTAAATGGAAAACTAAGGACAAGATGTCTCCCTTAACTTCAGAAAAAATTCTCACTTTTCATCAGTTCAAATGAAGCCCTTTCCTGGAACTGAATGCATCATACCTAATGTATATTCTCATCCTTAACTCAGCAGGCAAAAGATGACAAGCTGTGTTGTCCTGCTTAAGGATATATCAGAAGAGAATAAGTAATAGAGAATTTATCTACTTCAATATTTGTGGTGTCTTTGAAGTGCTAATAATATTTGTAAAAGTTTATATGTCAGGTTAACGCTTGCTCTGTGAGCTTGCAAGAGATTGCAAGCAATGAATAATTTGCAGATTTATTTTTTTACCTCCCTAGTAAAACCACTAAGATGATCCCAGTTGAGGTGCCGCTTGACCACTTTTTTTTTTTTTTTACTGAATATTACATGTAATCTCTCAAAAACATTATCTTTGAAAAAATAACATAAAGACTAAGTCAACAAGAAACCAAAAACCCTTGAAATTATGAGTGGATGCAGCTGCGTTACCATACTACTCTTGCTAGCTCCCAGCTTCCCCCACGAGTGATGGGACAAACACAGATGTTTGAGTAATTTTTAAGGAAAAATGGTTATAGGAGGCAAGGAAAGTATCTGTAAGGTCAAAGGTGAGAACTGGAAGATTTCTCAAAAGAGATCAATTAAGGGAATAGGTGTAGGTGTATAGTCAGACTGGTACAGAGGGACAGCTGAAGTGCCAGAGGAGAGGAGGGCAGGGTGAAAATGCTCTCTGCCTTAAAAAACAGCAGTATGGCGTGGGATGACTCCTTTCTGATGAGCTGTCACTACCTAAAGTGTATAGGAAACTTGGAGTGGAAAAACCAGATGGCACACTGGAGATGAAGTGACATCATTTGTCTCTGCCTGATTTCTCTACCCTTCACATAGAATTTGGTAGGTGGGGAAGAAAAAATGTCCAGATTCTTCTCTATCCCCACATGTTTCTCCTCGCCCTCAGAAATCTCATGAGACTCCCAACTTCTCTCACAAGCTATTGGTAAAGAAGGTTTCCATCATTGCCCAGGATTTTGAGAGATTGGCTTGGAGAAGTGGTTTTTTTTTTTTAATCTGCGGGGAAAGGAGGTAGAGACATAGGAATGCAGAGGTAGACATTAAAACAATGACAGTAAGCAGTTTAGTTGTGATAAGGCTTGGGCAAAGAGGTGGAATGAGGCTTTACAATTTGTGTGTTTCAAGGGAAGTTGCTAATAGTCTGTGTGATCTTCTTGCCAGGCCTGTGGCGAGTTGACATGTTTCAGCCATGAGGAAAGGGCATTGGCATCATCCGTTGCAGCTGGCTGGTCAGCTGCCTGGAACAAGTTCATGGCATTTGGCCAGTTTCCACTGAACTAGTAAAGCATCCTTTAAAAAAAATCTCTGCACCTGGCACTTTTCAGGAAAATAGTTGGTAGACTTATTGGAGAAGAAAAAGGCTGGTGAGCACAGGCATTAAAAGCCCTAAAAATTAGATTTTGGTATGTTTTACCTTTTCTAAAATTACTAGCATGTGTTTTTTAAAGGAGAGGATTTGTGAGTGGGGAAGGGAAAGGGAGAACCTGGTGACTCTGGAAGCAGGCAGCCTCCAGGTCTCTGCTGGATCCAAAATCCTTGCCAAGATGAGCAGGGCTTGTCTTTGTACAGACAACCACTACAGGGCTGATCTTCACAGTGCAGAAAGAGTAACATGGGTGCAAGGATCATCATTTTAAGAAGTGACTGTGACACTGTGACTGTAGCTGCAGATGTGCCAGGAGTCATGTGAAGTTCAAAGCCCCTTTTCCAGCTCCAGACCTGGATGGCTACAGAAGGGAAACCTGCTGAGCGGGCCAGTCCAGAGGGAGCCAGGAGTGTGTGATGCTGGCTGGGTAGTACCAGGAGGCAGGGCAGGATGTGTAGTGACTCTGCCTGTGTCGTGACGAACGTGAGCAATCTGGTGTTTGTCACAGGTCTTAAAACTAAAACTGAGCATAAATAAAGAACCCTACCGCAAATGAGCAGGATTTTTATAGTGGTTTCCAGGAATGAAATCAAACCTAAACTGCAAGGGAAATATTCTTTGCCATATTCAAAGTTTGTGTACAGAACTTTTCAAATAAATGCTCTGTAAAAATGATTTAATTCTGCCGTGATTATGAACTTGCACAAACATGCTGTTTCACATTACTCTCTTAAATAAATTTGATTAGTAACAGCTGTGACTACATAAGTATCCAAAATTTTATTTTCTCAATAGAAAAGGGTTGAAGAAATCCTCAAATTATTGTCAATGAAGATTTTGTTGGTATTTTAAGCTAAGATATCCTCAACAACAACCCAGCAATAATAACATGGACACGCTCCTTCTTGGAGAGGCTGTAATTAACTGCCTTTAGTTCAGACAAATAGTCCTTTCAGTTCCTGGAGCACTTTGTGAGTATTAGCTGCTTTGTGCTGAGCAAGTACTAAAATCTAACCAAGTAATAAATGGTGCTGCTCAGTGACAGGCTGTTTGACCCAGAAGCAGGCTGCTGAGGCTGCGTTGTGAGCTATTCCCTTTCACCACGCAGACTAGGTGCAGACAGTCATCCCCTCCTACACACACGGGTATTGCATATGTTTTCTGATGGTAGTGTTTGTTTACCACTCGTGACTGTGTTGGTTTAGGCTCCGTGTGGTGCTCTGTGGGACAAGGCAGAGTCTGCACGCTGCAGACAAAGGGCTGTCTTTCCCACCCATTCCTCCCGCACGCAGAAAATGTTCCCAGCCGGTGGAGCAGGGATGTGCTCTGCCGCCTGTGCTCTGTGCAGCTGAACCCATTGCTTGGGTGCCCCCCAAAGATGCCAGATCTCACCTCTTGTCACAGTGTGCTGCAGAGTTACACCTGCATTAGAGGACAGGCATCCCTGTCCCCAGCTCTGCTGCTGCTGCCAGCGCTGGCTGGCTTTCTGCATGTGTGACTGCAACCTACTTCTCTGCAGTCCTTGATGTCAGCAAGGGCTGCGGGCAAACTCTCCTATACAGCTCTTCTGCTAATGAGCCAGTCTGCTAATTAAATAGAAAGGCATATTTGGCAGTGTCTTTGATATTTATTCTCAGTATGGCCCTTTTGACTTGTTTAGGATTTCAGGGTGGTCTTGAGGGAAAAGATATGGTAAGCAATTGCTGAGTTTGTATTATGTATTATCAACACTGAAATAAAGTTTGTGAAATACTGTTTTGTTCTTTCTAGGCCAGATAATGCGATATAATTTTTGAAAAAATTAAAAGTGGGGGAAAAAAGAAAAAAGTAAAGCTTAACCCAGACCACGCTTAGAATTCAGAATAATTAAAAAAAGGAAGTCTTGTGGGAATGTTTCTGTGTATGCCATATGTGCTCAGCGATGTCCATGATGAATGACAGTCAGAAGTTAAATAGCATTTATTACACACCTTACGCGTACTTGCTAATTTTTCTTCTAGATTGCTTCTGACCATTTCAGCCTTTTTGAGCTTTAGGCAGATGGCATTTTCTTACAAGGAGAAAAAGCATTGAACAAACAAGGAGCCCAATCTGGGATAGGAAGGTTGACTTTTTACCCAGCAAATGAAGAGTGTCCCACCTGGATGTACATTTGCAAAGGGTAAAGCACATTTTTTTGCTGAGGCAGGAAATAGGTTTAAAGCTGAGATCCTCCGATCTGGTAGGGTGAGAGGCAGATGGCTGGACCCCCAGGTGATTTGTGTCTGCTCACTCACTGCTCCCTATCAAGCATCAGCGCTCTGCAGTTTGCAGCGACAGAGATTTCCATACCTCCAAGAAGAAATGTGCTGTTTGCCTCCTAGCCATGTGACTTACACAAGTACCAGAAATATAGCATTAATGTGCCTAAGAGAGCCCCCATACTGGGTCATTTTGAGATTTAGAATTTTTAATTAGCTACAGATTTTTCCTTTCTTCCCCTCTTTATCTACCTCGCAAACAGAGGCAAGGTAGCTAAAGCACTAAATTTGAATATTCACAAAAATATATAGAAAATGGCACAAAGCCATAAGACAGTTTAAATTTGTGAAATGCTACAAGTATTCAGTAATGCTTCGGTTCTTGGCTCTTTTCTGGTGGTCTGTTGTTGGTTGTTGCTAAAGATGGGGCGGCAGGGTAGGTGCTGGTCATGGTGGCCACTACCCCCATTCCAGTGTTCTGATGTTATGCAGAGAGTTGGACGGGTGTGTTTGTCAGCTAAAGACTTACCGGTGGAGTCCTGTATGCAGATTGAATGTTACTACTCTGGCTCTTTGCTGGAAACAAGCAACAAAATAACAAAGGGAAATTTGAGGTTACCATCAGCCACCTTGGTAGCACAGTACTTTCCATCGACATTCCATACAGCTTTATGACTCTGGCTTCCCACAGTTAACATCATGATGCTAATTTCAAGACTAAGAATTAAAGGATTCTGGTCTAGCAGTACCCAGTAACACCTGAGAGAGTAGATCCGTTTGTAACCTTTTGTCAGTCCTGGTAAAAGTTGCAGAGTGTGTGGCAGTCATCAGGCTCCATGGTGCATTTGCAGAGATCAGACGGAAGCAGATGCTGCTTACCTTTGTGTCTTGCCTGTGAGAAAGTTTCAAATTTGGAAATTGGCATTAGGAATAAATTGCATTGACATGATGAAAATCTGAAGACATTAAAATTTATGAAAGGTGTTGAAGGGTATGTGTATGTTCCATAGGATGAGCTTTCTACTTGGTAGTTCATTAATAGTCAGTGTGCATGAGGACTGATCTAAACTTTGTGAAGTAAAATGGAAATGTGGCTAAATAATGTTTCTTTGTACAACTATGCAGAAGAGGAGTTAATTATTTGAGACCTATATTCTACCTGTACATGGGAAAACTGGATGCACAGGAAAGGCAGTGTGCTTACAGTTATTTTCATACTGATCCATTCAGTGACCATGGCTTGTTGCTGACCACTAAAAATACTGTCCAATTTTTTCAAAACACAAAAAAATATTAATTTCTACATAGGGACGTGAACAGGTTCACTATTATTACTTGCTCTGTATTCTTAATGGAAATATTAGGGAGCTGTAGGTTTTATTATTTTGCTTAATAGTAAAGGTTAATGCTGAAGGGAATGTCTTCCTGGGATGTATTTGATAATTTTTCTTTTCTTACAAATAAAGAGTTTTATTTTCTCAAGGGGTTTGATCTCATGGTTTAGCTTAGTTTACATTTGTGGAATCTTAAGGGAGGTGTCATGACTTTCAGAACTGCTGAACATTCAAGGAGTTCTGGTGGCACTGTAAGGTGCATGATGCTTTCAAAGGGGAAGGGCAGGGCAGGGCATGGACACACCTGTAATTTTTGCTCACAAGAACAGGCAGCAACTGTCTTTTCTTTAAAGGATTCTGCAGCTTCTGTGTTGATGCAAAATCCCCACGAACTGGTCAGGTAGACTCAACCCACCTGGTGCTGCCATCCCAACCCGCTCCACCCCTCCCTGGGCTCTGCTGGTTTGCGCTGGGCTCTGCCCCACGCCAGAACAAGCTCACTTCTGTCTGCAAGAAGTGGTGCTTAGAAGGTTTATTTCTATCAGTGGTTTGAATTCCTTGACCTGCGTCTCTGATGAGTGGTGCTAAAATATATCACAAAATCTTACCTAACATTCATAGGAGTGTTGTTTTTCTGGAATTGTGAAGAGACATGGTGCTACCAAGCTTTCCTGATCAGATATTCAAATGATGAAATAGGAGAGCTTGCAACGTGTTCCTGAGGGACCAAAGAGTTCTCTTATTCCTGAAAAATTCATTTAATATCTTGGTTTCAGAAGCCAGAGCTTCGAAGAAAATATCCAATATGTTATATAGCCTTGTAATAAAAACTTACAGGGTTTAGCAACACTGGCACACAGGAAAACTTTTCTTTAAAGATAAAAATACACATTGCATTAGCTGGCAAGTAATCTAGTGATTCTTAGGTTATCTTCAAAAAAAATGTATGTCTTTGTCAAGTGCCTCTTAAAACAAAAGCTGACTTGGTGAATAAAGAAACAAAGACTTCATAAACTTTGATGTTACTGTTCACTCATCATCAGGTATGTCAGTGTAAAAGAGGAGACAGTCCTTCTGAGCAGACAGTGTGTGAAAATAATAGTGTGCCTTCAGACTCCATGCCTGTTTTTTTGCAAGTCAATCCTTAAATTTATGTAATGCTTTAGACAGCTTTATCCATATACCCAGAGACTGGAAAAGAAGGTCAGTGTAGAGTCCATCCTGTAGCTAGTTATTAAAGCAGACTGCTGAAAAATGCAAGCAGATATCTTCATCTGCTTTGCATATTTAAATGAAAAATAAAACAAGAAAAAGAGCATCTAAAGTTCTGGGGGTCTTGTAGTAAGTCTATACTTCTGAGAAGAAACAGAATAATTTTAAAAATTCAGGAGTGCTAGAGCAGCACTTGAGGGAAACCAGGAACACCAAGTTCTTAAGAAATTTTTTTTGCCACTCATATAGAATATGAGACCAGCAACATTGCAGTTAGATTCTTGAAATTTTTACAAGAAATTTGTCGTCAGAGTCGGACTGTCACTGGGAAAAGAAGTATAATCTGCAGGTTACACTTAAAAAAAAATAGTTTTCAGGACTTGTATCTTACAATCAATCCTATTGTGTTTGAATGCAGTAACCAAAGCTACTGAATAAGGGCTGACTAAGGAAAAAAATAGACCAAGGGAATAGACTGAGGGTCTTCCACAGTTGCCCACTAAAACAAACTGCTAAAGAGCTGGGAATTGGGATAGTCAATTTGTCTGGTGAATGAATTCGCAGCAGCCCCGTGCCCACAACAGCATTTTTGCCCTACTACATGTGGATGTAGGAGGAGCATCATCACAGCCCAGTGTGCAGGGGTTTTCCAGTAGTTGCTTGGTGATTTTGTGCAGAACCTTTATGGCTCTGTCAGCACAAGGCTCTGCCAGAGTCCAAAAACTGCTTTTCAGAGTCTTGTAATACACTCATTCCCTTGTTTGATGTAGGCACAGTTGTTTTACCTTAAATATGAAGCTTACACAAAGCCATGCTTGTTGGTCCTATGGAATATTTCAGGAAATGAACTCATTGACTTGAGTATTTCTGTAGAGAAGTTGAAAAGGAGTACAAAAACTCCAAACATGGGTATTTCCTGGTAATGTTCAGAAATGAAACAAATAGATTTATGGATGTTAGGTTCATTAAGATTTTGCTCATGTTTTCAACAAGATATAGTCTCCAGGTAAAATAGATACATTAATATGATGCTAAATGTTATTTCTGTTTCTTACAAGAAGGCCAAATATTTGATAATTACTTGTCATTGAAAAAAGCTTACCTCTTCAGTTCATGTAGAAACCATTTTTGCAGCCAACCATTGTAATATGGCTTTATTTCAAAGCCAACCACTTTGAAATAAAGTCAGTTAGAGGGAATTAATTTCCTACTGGAATTCACCGTGGTTAGAAGGTATTATTCAGCTTAGTCTCGCACAGCTAATTTTCAGTGCTCTGAAACTCCTTCCTAAGAGAAGGAACAATGCTGTAATTTTCAAGGTTTGAAAGGAGCAGGGGAAGCTGTAGAGCTTGACTGCAGACCTCTACTGAAGAAAGTTCCCATGGCCCATTTTAGATTGTGAGGTTCCCGAGAGCGGCAGAAACCCACAGGAACCTGGCACGTGTCGTGAGGACCCCTTAGAGCAGCGCTTGGTTATGAAAGCCTGGCTCGGGGATGTGCTGGGGAGAGGTGTGTGGAAACAGTGTCACAGCCTGGGGCCGGCTTTACTATTCCTGGAAATCGGTAGGACACAAAGAGGCATTGTCACAGCCTCTCTCCCTTCTTTATTTCCCATACAGTGGTGTTTTGGGAAGCAATAGTTAAGGACAACCTGGTAGCTCTGTGCCAACATCAGACAGTTCTCTTTCTGAAAATAATCTCATTGCAGGACAGCTGCAGAGATCTGTGTCCAGTTAACCCTCAGAGCCCAGATGACAACGCTGAAAGGGCCTGAACCGAAAAACCTCTATGAGCTGGACAAAAAAGTGCTGTTGATGATTTGTAGTTCAAAATCAGAAATAGTTCTTCATTGTGAAACAAGAAGGGATAAGGAAATATTTCTTAGCTTTGTTCTCTTTTTCAACTCTCTTTAATTTTAGAACACATTTTTTATTTTTTGTTACTCATTGCACATAAGTCATACTAAACTGCCAGACTGAATTTGGAAACTAATTACAGTAGACTTAAGCATTTTTGCATGCCTTATGGAGTGCAACACCTGCACTCCACAGGGCTGAATTCTCTGCTGGTGGGTCTGGAGCCGTCTTCTATCAGAGTAAATAGAGATCTAGACATGACTGGCTGGAAGTGGTGGAAAGAGTTACCCCACATCAGGCAGTTGTTTGTACTGGCTGTGTCCTTATCAGAGAATTCCACAAGTTACTTGAGAGAAGGAACTTCTCTTTTATTTGTTCAGTAAGGTCTTGTAGTTTACAGTAGAAAAATCACAAAAATTTTGTCTAAGAGGAGCAAGAGAAACAAACAACTTGTGTGTCCAGGTGTCACATGGGTAGCTGGAATGGAATTAGTGGTACTTGCAAACTTCTGCTGTCAGGATTGAGGTGGGAAGTGGGTTTGTGTGTGAAGGAACAGTTCATTGTGTGTCAGAGTTCTGTGCTCTTACCTCCTCAGCTAAATTTTAAAAATAACAGGAACAGGGGAGATGAAATATCCTGTGCTCTTACTTGAAATGCCTTTGCTTTCATTATTTCCTGTTGTAATGCGCAGGATATCCAGTTGATTAGTCACAGCAGGCTATGTGATCTTCACATCCACAGGAACCTTCTAGGATGTAATCTCTTCCTGAATCTGCAGAACAAACCTTTAGAGTTTACCAGCAAAACATAGGCAGGTTTTGGAGAAACTGAGTACAGGTTGTCAGGGGATGAGGATCTCATTGGTTAGGATGGAGTCTCCCCATTACTTTGCCAAACAGGCTTTTTCAGGTCTCTTATTTTCCCTGTGTCTTATTTTCTTATATGTCCACTTCTGTGTGTCACCATGTGCTTTTTCTCCAGGACATAGATAAGTAAGACTCATTATGTACAACTAGGTTTTAATTAAAGTGCCTTGACCCCTGCATGAATGATCTTATTCTGAAGGAGTCTTACCACAGCTTAATTCTGCCTGCTTTGGAAGATTAGTATGTTTTAAGAATTAACTTTGAACTTACATCCTGCTTCAATTGCCTTGGCTTTTCTCCGTATCTCAGTACAAGGTCCTAATATTTACTGCTGTTCAACCAAATCCTTTCTTCATCTAAAAGTTTCATATTTCAAGGCCTCTCCTTCCCCCTCTGTAATTTCAACTGCCTTTCTCTCTACATCTTGATTGCAGTGGTGCCTTCTTCTCCTCCTCCTCTTTTTGCTTAATTTCTGACTCTTACCTCTGGATTACTTGCCCTTGTCTTCTAGTATGTGATATTATCTTAGCAGATCTGATATTAAGGCCCTTTGAGGGCCTGAAAAATGACTCTGAGGAAAACCTGAGCCCCTGAATTTAGGAGATACCTGAGAAGAAGAGTACTTGCTGATCCCTACATTACATTAATAAACATACTTTCTTTGAAAATAATAAGCTCAGCATAGAAATGAAGCATTATTTATGCAAATATGAATAGGATGTAGATGGGGTTCAGGGTTTCAGCTGGAGTTCCAGTTGCAGCTTGTTCTTAATTTTTCCCAACACCGGCAACTATCACTAAAACAAGAATTTACTGTTACATTGAAGGAAAAGACTTCTGTTCATTTTTCTGTCTCATTGAAAATAATTTGATAATTAACCTGCTAATTTGAAAATAATCATCACTAGCACAGCTGTTTTGGTAGTTAAATAGTTTATAATAATGCCTATTCTTGCAGCAACAGAAAATGTTAGCTATGGTGTGTGCTTGGAAATGAGTGTCAGAGGAAAGAGTCATCTGTAGATCTGACTACATGATTAGCTGCAAAACTTGCATCTTTTTCAGCTTTTGTTTAGGTTATGAACTTAATGTACAAAATAGGCAGAAATATCCACCAGCACATCCTCATCTTAAAAGAATGGGTGCTTTGCTGTTCTCCATCTTAAGGAAAAATGGGTGCTTTCCTGTTGGCGTCAGTGTGAGTGTGAGCCTCACAGCAAGACACCAACACTTGTTCTTGTGAGGTCAGTGGAAAAACTCTCACTGACTGTGATTTTGTTCCAGGTTCTTGGCAGACTGTTCTGAATGTGTAGATTTGTCTGGGGGTGAAACAGCAGGGGTGCCCTGTCTGTGCTCTCGGACCTCTCAACTGGCAGCAGACAGAACTGCCTCTGATGCAGATCCATCTCTTCTTGCTCACATCTGGATCAAGGCTGCCTTCTCCCCTGCTCTGAAAGCTGGAATTCAGAAGTACCAGTGCTCACATCAGTTGTGTGTATCTAAGAGCAGTATGTACTATTTCCTGGTTTGGAAATCCTGTAGTAGTTTAAACATTTCTATATTAACTCTGGTATGTATATAGCCTGCAGTTTCTTCTGTTGATTTTAATGAAGGTGAAAGCAGAGATGGAGGTAACCCTTTGATTGAAATCAAATTCTCAAAAGGAAAGGAGAAATGGAGGACGAGAAAAACTGAGAGAGTCTGATGATCCTTTGATGTCCCAGGTTCAGCTTGCAAGTGGATCCCAGAAACAATCCAGCTGGAAACCTAGTGACAGGGGTTGTTTCAGTACATTAACAAGGAGTGTATCCAAGATACAGTTGCTCAGGTCTGGGCAGAAAAAAATAACAAGCAGACCCTCTCATACTCTAAAGTTGCGCCAGTCGCAGCTGGCACGCTTTCAAACCTGTCATCACCTTCGTTGCCTTCAAAAGAGCTTTTTGCTAAAAGGTGAAGGCATATGCTTTTCCCCTTATTTCATCTGCACAACTTTTTATAATCTTCAAATAAATAAAAGTGCCACATGGGCTCAAACAGGTCTCTAATCACAGTGCTGGAATCTATGGAAACTCAGATTTATCAGCTTGTTTTAACATGTTGATTATTCATCACAAGTTGAGTCAACAAATGTGAGTGCAGAAAGTCTTGAGAAGGGAGCCTTTTAACTGGACAACTGGGCTTTTTAAGAATGAAGTACAAATCCTGTCAGGAAAAAAAAAAGTGAAATTAAGGTATTCTGAAGTTTTTTGATGTGGAAAATGTCATGACCTTCATGAATGTGACTCTTGAAAAAAATAATTCTTCATACTTGAACTTACATATTCTCCTTAGCCATTTTTTAATCAGGCATTTCAATTCATTAGGCAAAGAGAAAAAATGCAAATAAATTGGGGGCAATAGACAATATGCATTAAATATATTATTTATTATTTCAGGGGTAAAGGCCACAGCTGGCTTAGCAAAACACCATGTTGTTAAGGACTGAAAAGGCTAAAAATATGTGGTTTCTAATGGGAACCATGGAGTTGAGCTGTCCATCGAATTCTAGTAAAAGGCATGTTACTTGTTTCATTCTCACAGCAGAGGAAGTCAGGAATTATACCGCTGGAGCCAATACCATTGTTTAGTATGAATCAACCTGGAGGCAGTCAGGAAAGAATCTTTTACTTCAGTGGGAGGAACCTAATGTGGAATTTTGCTGCAGAGGAGAATTTAAACAGAGAGAATTCCTGCAGAGTTTTCACTACTGCTGGCATGGTGTCCTTTGCTGGGACTTGTGGGCTGCTCTGTTTTTGGTAAACTGAAGCTTAAAGTCCTTTGTTTAGTTCTGCAGAAAGGAGCACCATGTCAGTGAACAAATGTCAGTGAGGGCTCAGATTGTCCTTTGAGTCTCTGGGCCACCCAAAGCAGGCGGCATTTTTCTGCATTCTACCAGAGTAGGGCTTGTTACATATTTTTGAATGCTCTCTTTGAGACTGCAGGGATTTTATGAAACCTGGAAAAGTGAAATAACTCCTGAAATAAGAGAGCACTAATTTTGTAATGGGGGTTGCAAAACAACAACAACAAAAAAGCACAAAAACAAAAACAACAACAAAACAATCAACAAAATAAAAAACCACCCTAGAACCAAAACACCACCATGTGAACAAGGGTGTGACACAGCTACACAGGAGAATTCCTGTGTCAATAATTCAGTCTTCTTTAGGCTTACAGAATTTAGAGCTTTTCCTGTCTTAGATATCCAGCCACATGAAAGATAGCAGCAAGTGTGCTAGAATTACTAGTGTTTGAACTTGTAATGACAATAATTTGTTACATGCTGGAAGACAAAAGTTATGTGGGTGGATTATCATTTTCAGTATATAATAATTAACCCTTTCCTGTGTCCATGGCAATCTCCTTTCTGGCAGTTACTTCAACTATATTTTTAGTATATATAATTGTATAGCATATGTGTTGCATGATTTATGTGATCATACAAATGACTACTCAGATCATTGTAGCTTTCAAATAAAATCTCTCTACAATTTTTCTTTTTCTTCTCAAAATGGACACCTCCTTTTTGTAAGACTGATAGACAAAAGGACTGCATTTTTTGGTTCCACTTCCAACAAGTTCATGACTGTTAAACTCAGCTAATTTCAGTTAATTAGTAGTTTGCTTCACCAGGGCTGGCATGTAATTCAAGCTTTCCTTTACTGCTGGGATTTTTCTCACTACAGCCTCCACCTGCACCTGCCCCCTCCCCAGATCTCTGCAAGTGTTCACAGGGATGTTCAGCCTTCAGTCCATATGGCACAAAAGCAATTCTTGACCTTCAAGCACTTTGTCATCTTTTAGAGAGTGCTGTAAAGAGTTTTTGCAGCAGAGATGAGGGAACTGAATTTTTATGTTACTGTCAGTATGGCATATTTCAATTCCTGTAGTTTACACTCAAAAACTTTGACACTGACTCAACTTTGCTAGTAGAAATATGTTTGCAAAGTGGTTTTTGGCCTCAGTTTAGAGGCAGAGTACTAAACTGTAGCCCAAGGGCTAAGAGAGATTAAAATTAAGCAGGCAAAATGTAGAATTGTGCCAACTAGGAAAAAGGAAGATTCCCAAGGCACCATAGCATTATCATACTCTTGCCTGACATCCTTTATTTGATTATCTTGAAGTACATTACAGGAATTAATAGGAGCTCATAACTTCCTTGTGAAGCAGGTACTACATTGCAACACTGATTTGCAAATATATAAACAGAGGTCTTGTGCAATCCTGGAATTCTCAGTGAAGTCATAAATATTCTTAAGTGAGGCTGGGAAGGGGGAGCCAAAGATGAGCTAATGTACTGGTGGACTGGCGGCTACCAGTGAATCTCCCATGTATTGCTCAGCCTTAATTTGGCACATCTGTCTAGCATCCCTCTCTTGGTGAAAGTTGGCTTTGAATGTTAAGAGGAGAATGTTAAAAAATTCCCTTCCCACCGCCCAAAAAAACACCCCACAAAACAAACCAAACCAAACCAAAACAAAGCCAAAACTCAACCAAACAACAACAACAAAAACTCAAACAAACAAACAAAATAAACCCCACAAAAACTTTGGAGACTCGGTGTCTCTTTGTGGTACTAACTTTCCACTTTGAAGAGCCACTCCAGTTCCTGTTCTGCTTTTATCTTCTGTTACTTTATTTTGTTCTGCTTCTTGCTCCTCAAGGGCAGTTCTAATTAGTCAGCAGTGGCTTATCTGTCTGCTAACACAGGGTTCAACTCAGCAATCTTAAGGGAATTTCACCTATCAGTTATTTGGCTATGATTTATTCTTTGGGGAGAAAAAATTTGGAACAGATAAAAATCACATTATTTCCCAGCCTTTAAAAAACAAGCTGCAAGACCACCAGTTGGTGACAGCTTTGCATGTCCTGTTGGGGAGCACTGGTAAGGGGAAAACAGCCCACTTAGCATCCCATTATGAAAATCAGGCTTGAGTTACACTGCGACTAAATCTTGCATGCCAAAATACATACCTTTTAATTGACATGAAAGCAGCTTCTGCCTCGGTATTTAGGACATAACACAGCTTCTAGTGCAGGCTTGGCTTCCAGAATAGAGCACGTTCTTTTCTACCATGCATGTTAATGCATTGTCCTTCTTCCTTCTCCTAATAGCCCGTGAGATTTGAACTTGGAGTCAGCAAAGTAGGGGCTTTGTGAAGCACAAAAGAACACCAGGTTTTTATCACACCATGCCTGTAAAAAGAGCTGTTCAACCATTCAGTTGCTGCTTCTATTGTGCAGCTGTTATTCTGCTGCTGAGAACATCTTGGTGTCGACACTGAAGCAGTACCTGCAGGAAACACTGACACATTGAGCTTTTCAGGAGGAGCTGGGCTTGGGGATCTGCCAGATCCCTCTGTGGAGAGTGAGGTATTTTCTCTGCCTGTACCTTTCCCATTACAAAACACATAAATACATAACAAATTTTTGTCTACTCAACAGCATCTGTTCTGCGATTTTTGCAGTATGACTCTTTTCCCAACATGATGAAGGTCCATGTTTCTTGTCTTCCAAAACCACCTCTTCAACTCAGGTAGCGAGGGTGTGATGGGCAATGTGCTGTCTGGCTCACTGGCAGGGTGTCTGGGTCTCTCACACAATGGCCCTTTCTTTGCTGAGCTGATGGCCAGAATCTGGCCAGCCTCATCCATGTAAAGTCAGCCAAGCTGGGATCGATGTGCTAGTGAAGAGGGTGCTCTGTTTACTTATGAGTTACGGGAAATGAAACTGTTTCAAATTAAGCACAAACAACTGTGTCAGGACAGGGTCAAGGAACTGTCTGAAATCCAGAAGAGAGGGGGTCAGAGGTAAGCTCAGCCTCATTCATCCTTCATCCCTAAATTTATCTCTGTGCAGCTAAGGGTAAAATTTCCTACTGCAGTTCAGAGCTAAAATTCTTCTTAGTAATTAATGCAAAAGACTGTATTTTTAGCCTGACATCCTAAAGAAACAAGGCTTCTGTGGTCACATTGTCTGTGTATAGGTGGTTATCATCTCCCAGTAACTTGTGAATTTTGGGTTGACTTAGCTCAGCCTGAGAGATAGTAATCTTCCAAGGCCACTCCTGAAATCAGGCAAGCAGGCAAAAGAGTGGTTTCAGTGAGGCAAAGGGCGTGTGGCTAACTGGCCTTTTAAAGACATAAGCATCAGGACACAAATTCTTAACAGCCAGACTTCAGTGTTTCCAGTGCTTGTTTAGCAGTAACATTTCCATATAAATAAACAGAACATTCCCACTCAAGGGTTGTGTGTGGCTGAATTTGGTATGTTGCATTTCACACTGCCCAACACATCCTATAAAATAAACTCACAGCCTAACTAGTGCAGAATATTAATTCCATAAGGTCTGACTTGCTGGCTACACTCCCATTGACTCTATTAAATTAAATGGCAGTTTTGTCTGCCTGTGCTTTTCAGGAGCCAGATCCACACTTTGGGTATTTTTAACAGTTTGAAGGTGTAAGGGTGCACAGCTCCTGATCTCTGCCATGTGGGGTGTATCTCCAACACAAGGCACAACTTTTGTGTCTTGTGTTGGAGATACAACCCCATTAGAATATGACACAATTTAAAAAAAGTACATGGAAATTAATGAATGACTGCATGCAAGCAAGCAATGAGTTTGATAGCACCATGGCTGGCTGTTAAGTGACATACCACTATCAAAATACGTAACTGTTCTTGCTTAAATATTTGTTTGTTTGTTTGTTTGTTTGTTTGTTTGGGTTTTTTGGGTGGTCAAGGGGGTTATTTTGTTTTTGAGAATGAAAATTTTGAATTTCCTCTTTTTCCCAGATGGATATTTTTAATCTTTCTACAGACTCTATTGACAACTAAACTGAACTCTCATTTTAAAAATTAACTTCATATTTTTATCACTCTATAGCAGTGTAGAAAATATTTTAAACCCTTGAAAGTACAATTTCAGGCTGTAAAATGGAGCATTGTAAGTCCCCTTCTCAGTTGGAACTGATTTAATGTCTGAGATTGCCAAATTCAAATCCGTTACAAATTGCAACAGCTGAGTTAAAATTTTCAAATCAACCCTGAAGATGAGGGTTTTATAATAGTTTCATGGGAAGCCTGCTTCTTTGCAGCTGTATGAAAATAGAGCTCACTTCCAGTTAGATCCATCTATCCAACTCTCATGAGGCAGGTTAGGTACAGCTTGTGTCGGGCTTTCTGTATGTATCCAATCTCTCTTATTTCTTGTGAGTTCCCTTCACTCTGACTGTCCTTCTCCCCCACTTCTCTTCTTCCCATTTTTTTCTTCTTCTATTGGACCTTGAGGCTTGATTGTACCTTGAGAATTCTTTTCTTCTCCTTGTGGGCCATTTGTCAGTCCACTCCAAGGAAGCTGCTGACTGAGGAATATGATAGTGCTCTACAGGAGGATCTTTTGCTGTGTTTTTATAACAAGTGCCAGTGCTACAGGCAACAGACAGGATTACTATATAAATCAAGGCACACATGGATATGTGCAGGGAGCTGGGCCCAGACACCAAATCCTTCATCTCTGAAGCATAAGGACAGTTCTTATGCATAGGCAAAATTCCCTTGGCTCAGTAAGTCTCCAGGTTTTTCAGTGTAGATCTCACAAGAGTGATATTGTTTGGTGGATGATGTCTTCTCACCCTTGATTTAAATACTACTTTCCCTTTCCTTTGCAATTAAATTGCATCTCTGAGACAAATACAGTGATTACTCACTCTGAATGTCAGATAAGCTGGACTCAAGAGTGCATTTAAGAAAGTTTTTAATGTATTGTAATGTATTTAGATGGCTTGTGATCAGCGAGATGCCGACAGAACTGTTGAGGATTTGTCTTTTTTCCTGTAGTGAGACACAAAACACAAACCATGAACCTGTGTTTTGATGTAGCCACCTTATCCATACCTGCAGCCTTCCTCTAAGCCAACTGCATCAGTCAATACAGATGAGAGTTCCATCTGTCCTTTTCTCTCTCTGAATACTTTTATGAGTTAAAAAGTTGTGTTAATAAAGAAACAAAAATATTACACACCTGAGAGACCAAATTTCCAAGCACACACTGCAAATGAAAAGGAGTAGGAAGCGCAGCAACAGCCTTAACAATGTGTTTTCTTACTTCTTTTATTCCTTCCGTCCAGCTGTTGTCCTTTTCTTATTTCTATTTACTTAGGAATCCTCTGAATCTCCTTTTTTTCTCCCTTTGCCAATAATTGCATTCCTTCATTTCTAGAGATCCCTTTACAGACACATGCATGAGGTCCTTTTAACTCACAATCTTTTTATAGCTATATTAATTTTTAAAGATGCTTCTCATCCTCATATTTTTTGCTTTCTCCCACTTGCTAATCATTTATCTCCCTCCATGCCCAGATGCTGTAACAGCTCTTCCTCCTTAACCTGCTTCACCTGCCCGCTCCCAATTCCAGCTCCCAATTCTCTCAGTCTTTGTTCCCTTCTTCTCAGTGCCTGTACTCAGATCTGCTTCCTTTTTTCCCCTACTTTGCTCTTGCTCTTTCCCTTTCCTTTTTCAGGTTCTTCCATCCACCATGTGTAAACAGAGCTGTACTTTCAGCCACTTCTATTCTTCAGTATGGGGAATCTTCGTACAAAACTGAGAGTAGGATTTCATCTCAAGTGTAAAATAGGTTTTGGATGTTGTTGTAGTGATTCATGCCTCATTCTCACTCACACTGGGCCTGCTTCTAGTGTTTGGCTAGGAGTCCTTACAAATCCCTGGCACTGGAGATATGGGGTGTTGTTTCTTCCACCCTTGGATATTACTGGATCAGGATTGCCTTGAAGGCATTATAATGTGAGAATATACTAAGGCAGCAACCACACAGCAGCGGGGTGTGAGGAGATGCAGCCAGCATCAGCACAAAGGGGTTTTGGGACACTGCATCATCTTTTTGCATTTACATAAAATGCTCGAGTACATTCCAAGCCCTGTGTGTCAGTCTTCACAGTCAGTTTCCTGAGGGCCTAAAACACAGTTCCTGTAGGAGCACAGCTTGAATGTTATCTCTCACTGTACCTATCAGTTGATACTACACTGGCTCTTACAAATGCTGTAATACCTGCTTCTGCAACTGCTCCCCATAGTGAAGTCAATGGGATTTCTACAGGCAGAATGAATGCCAAACTCCACTACTTTAGGCTGTAAAAGCTTCCCAGGAGTAAGGAGCACATCTCTCTGTGTCTGTACAGTGCCAAGCACACAGCTGGTGCTCAATGAATAATATATGTATGGGCTTGATAGGAGTGACTGTTCATCTAGTGCAGCAGAGGTAAAGCATCTTTTTGTAGCAAGAGGCAATGCATTATCCCTTTTACTGGTCTATTTTATAATTTAGGCTTTAAATGGTGAAAGTATATTAGCCAGCTAGTTCAGGGGGAGCTCATTTACACCGCCTTCACACAACATGTCCCATGTTTCAAATGACAGGAAGGATAGCTAGTTCTCTACAGCTGAATGCGTAGTGATTAAACTGTCTGGGCACCAGCAGTAGGCAGGCATTGAACAGATCATTATTAAGATGGCTATAATTACAGAGTCAAAGCAGCCCCTTGCAGCACACTGGTAATCTGCCTTGAAAACTGGAGTCACAAAGGCATATCTCCTTTTTATGTTGAGGCCCAAGCTGTGTAAAGTAACTGCAGTTTTTTATGTTGCATCACTCATGTCTTAAGCTGTTACTGCTTCTACCTGCACTTTGGAGGCTGGTCTGGACAGGGGGATCTGAGGTAGAAATAAATGCTGAGTAAAGAGCTACTGAAAAAAAGAAGTATAGCTATGACACCTCCACAAGAGCTCCCATGGTATTGCTTTAGTCATTAGCTGAGTGGATACTTGAGCTTAATCAGTATCAAAGGGACATACACAAAGTCATCTATTTCATTAAGCTAATTTGCATTACTCGGCTTACCGAGAATCAAATTTTCATGTATTGTCCATCTTGCTGTCAGCAAAATAAGGGGAGGGGGAGGAGTAAGCAACAAGCAATGCAAGACTGTGGTGTGGTGGTGTTTCTTCCTTTTTTCAGATACCTGCTAGTCTCTCAGGAGCCTTCATTGCTTTCAGATACCAGAAATACAGACTAGTAGGCTTTATAAAGTTTAATTTTAGTAACTCCTACCTAGAAATGAAACTTCCAGAGCTTTACCAAAGCAAGATCCTTGAAGCAGTGCATAGTTAGGCTTTTATCTGCTGCTGTTTTTGAAGAAGAATTAAGGTAAGTGTTGTTTTGGGAGGAGGTGATTAGAGTAGTTAGCTAGAAAAGGACTTTTAGCCTTCTCTGGTCCCCAAGAGACATCGGTGAAGTGTTTTGTGTGAAGCTTCACAAAGCACTGCAGTCCCAAGGGACTTGCTGCTGCCATTTATATTGTACCAGATCTGGCTGGGGCTTTAGCAGAAAGCTGTAATGTGCTGAGATGGCTGTTCTTGCTCTTCTGTTTTGCCCCTGGTTCTCATTACACTCTCTTCCTTCAGTAGTGATTTTTTGTCTCTTTCTTTCTTTCTTTCTTTCTTTCTTTCTTTCTTTCTTTCTTTCTTTCTTTCTTTCTTTCTTTCTTTCTTTCTTTCTTTCTTTCTTTCTTTCTTTCTTTCTTTCTTTCTTTCTTTCTTTCTTTCTTTCTTTCTTTCTTTCTTTCTTTCTTTCTTTCTTTCTTTCTTTCTTTCTTTCTTTCTTTCTTTCTTTCTTTCTTTCTTTCTTTCTTTCTTTCTTTCTTTCTTTCTCTCTTTCTTTCTCTCTTTCTTTCTCTCTTTCTCTCTTTCTTTCTCTCTTTCTTTCTTTCTTTCTTCTTTCTTTCTCTCTTTCTTTCTCTCTTTCTTTCTCTCTTTCTCTCTTTCTCTCTTTCTCTCTTTCTTTCTTTCTTTCTTTTCCTTCCTTTCTTCCTTCCTTCCTTTCTTCCTTCCTTCCGCCACTTCCGCCACTTCCTTCCTTCCGCCACTTCCTTCCTTACTTCCTCTCTCTTTCTCTCTCTCTTTCTTTCCTTCTCTCTTTCTCTCTTTCCCTCTCTCTTCTCTCTCTTTCTCCCTTTCTTTCTGAGAAGTAACTTTTGCTATCTTCCTTCTCTTTACACTGGAACTGAAACATAATTTCTGTTGAGTGAGTGTATGCTTTTAGTTGTATAATCTGGTAACTGGACATTAAACCTTCCGTTTGTCCAAGAGGTTGTGATTGAAGTTTCCTTTTAAATGTGAATTTGTTGTGACAATTAGATTATTCTGTTTAAACCCAGGTGTTTGAGTCTAGAAATCAAACACAATTTAACTTGCTTGATTAGACAGAATGATGGAAATCTTTCATAAGAGAATTGAAATATGTGGGGCACCATTCTTGGTATTGAAGCAGGACTGAAGGGTTAATTTTGTAGTCTGTTCCCAGATCCTGCACAAGGTTTCCCAATCAGTATTTCTAAAATCTGCTGATTAGGAAAAAGATTCAGCAACAACTCTTTTGTTATTTGTAGGTATATATACATATATTTTGTGACTTTAGTAGGTATAACTAGAAAAAAAAAGTCTCTCTGACAGACCAGTTGGTAATGATGGAAAAACTAAAAAAATAAAAAGCATGATTTTGAGTTGAATATTTTCAGTGAGATGAATCACCCCGTTTGTGCTCCTTGAAGTGCTCAACTGTGCTCCAAAGCCGGGTCCCCACCAAAACTGCAAGCAACAGCTCCTCTGTCTTGGGGAATGCATCCCATCTGTGTGCATGTGTGCATGATTCCGTTTTTAAGGACTTGGTGCTGGGCTGGAGGTCAGCAGTTGAATGTGTTCATTTGAGCCCAAAATGTTGATATGAGAAGTTTGGGGTGTTGGAAGTCAGTTATGCTGTAGAAACACTGTCAGTATTTTTGCAGTTTAGTAACTGTTTGCTTAGAGAAAAAATGAGGCCAAAGAAATTTGAATCAGGAGAATTGCAGTTGGGGACAGCTCTTCTGATACCTGTAAATTAAAAAGAAAAACCAAACTCCTTTATCCACACACATGTGTGCTGTCTGTGTGAACAACTTTTCAAGACGAGGCCTTTTTTATAAAAATCACACAGTGCCTAGTATTCTTTAAATAAAACACGAGTTGAGGAAAGAATAACAAAAGGAGCTCCAGTACAGTAATATCTGCTGATGGTGTTCCTGTTTTTCTTTCTGTTGGTAGCACTGTTTTAAGCCCAAGCAGTATTTTGCTGTATAGGTTGTAGCCAAAACTTTAGTTTTTCAACAAGGTCAGATAGAAAGTATTTTACGGTCCTATAGTTTATAGGAGGGTCCAGCCAGCAACAGAAATTATAACATTGACAGGGCTATCTAGTGCACAGTTTTGTTCAGCTGATGCAGGACATTGCTTGGCTGCAGATGTGTGATGGGTTAAGGACAAAATAACAATCAATAATCAAATTGCTATTGTAGGAAATTATAAATTCATCCATCTATTGTATAGATAGATCTGTTTGCAGAGTCAAAAAGAAAAAAATTCTAAGAAGGAAAGGCATAAGTCTGCTTGCTGCTGAATAAGCCCAAAGGAGACTTTTCTTATCCTTGCATTGCAAACTGTGCTACCTCAGATGCCATATCTGGTTTTGCTAATTAGAGCTGCTTTATTTCAGGCTTGTCATAAAAGAGAGCATACCTTTTGTCTGTGTTTGTATTATAAATACCTTGAAAGCAGCATATTGAAAATGACAGGCTTTTTTCAGTTTGTGTGTGTGAGTTCACACAGTCAAATTAATTCTACTTGAGAACTGGGCAGGAGGACCCTACAAGGGGTGCATGGCTTAGAGTTTTTGTCCCAATATGTTTAACCTTGTATATTTCTGTGCCTGCAGAGCAAGAGAAGAGATTGAAGTATAAGTTGTGCTGAAAAGATTTCTGTCCTCATTTTCATTTCCAGTCAGGCAAAATTCTTCTGGATGACAGTGCCCTGCCCCTGGGGAGCACACAACAGGGTAAGGCACTTTGTTCCAGGCTGAGTGGAACAGTTATCTTTGGCAGATGAAGGGAAAGGAGGGTGCCCAGCTCTGCTGACTGAGAAAGAGCATCTGGGAGTCGATCTGCCTCCATGAAAGAAAAAGAAAGAATGTGCCTGGTGGACTCCAGGAAGAAGGAGTTTGCTCTCCATCTTCTTCATTGTCCAGCACCTGTAAGAAAGCAACCACATCTCTCGATCCTGGTTTTTTGGTATAACACCTGCCTTCACAGCTTACCAACATTCAGCTAAGAGAAACTAAGTCACAAGTCAGCTTAATTAAAATGTACATTAAAAGATATATTCCAAATTTAGTCATCCTTTGAACATCAAGTGCTAGCTTTTTATTTATGGGAAGCACAAGCAATCTACTTTAAGCTGTCCAAAATAGGAGGGAAGATACAATCTGTCCCCATGAGCCTGCAGCAGAAATAATGTTCTCAACTTTTGGGGAATGTAAGGGTGTGTGTGAAGAAGGGGAGTAATCTGTTCCGGTATTAGGAAAGCCAAATCTGTTCTTGCGTGAGGAAAGCCAAGTCCTTCTACGAGAAAGAGAGACCCTACATGTCAGTGCTGGGAAGGGATTGTGGGGAGCTCCTTGAGATTCAGAGAGAAAGCATACAAGCATTCTTCACAGTCTTTATTGTGGAGGTATCAGAGTTTTCAGTCTCACAAACCAGCCTCATTCATTGTAAACGTAGTTTGTTGTAGAGAGTTGCCAGTTTGCGACTTCGTCTTGCTAGTCAGAGGTTTGTGCTGCCCCTCCTGTCTACATGCTTCTCCATGCAGGTTGTTTCTTCCTGCCTGGGACTATAAGTAACTCTTTTAGGGAAAAAAAAGGCATGGTAGTCTTCTGACAGAAAAAAAATTGCTTTCTTTCTCTACATGGGGGAGTGATATTATGGTAGGCATTTAAATATAATGAGGTAAATTATCAATAAATTCACATATTTTTTCCTTTGTACTTTGAACATGGGAGAACACACTCAATATTCATGTGTTGGGGGTTTTAAAAATAAATTTTTCTTTGGCATGTTCTCAGAGTGCTGTTTGTTCTGTGGTTGGACTTTTTCTGACTTCACATGCAGGAAGCATAGCTTGCTGGTAAGTGAGCTAAGTAAAGGTCTTTCTCCTTTCTGAAAGTTTTGTCAAAGTATTTAGAAGCTCTGGTCTGTCTCATCAAGGTGCCTCTATGGCTGATGCCTAGGAAAAGCTGGTGCTAACAACCCCAATGTGTCAGGTAACAGGGTCCTTCAGAGCTTCCAGAAAGGATTTTGTAGGTTAAGTGCTTTTTTTTTAAATATACATTTTTCCATCAGAAGAGAGGAAGTGCCTGAAAATGTATTCTTCAGATTTCTTTGTTTCAGCAAGTCATTGAGGGAAGACTTCCCAAAAAATCTATTATTATTGGGCCATCATAGTACACCTTTTTGTCATTATTGGTGATGTTGTTCAGGATACAAGAAGTTATGAATATATATGGTTATAGACACTGTAAAATTGACTTTTCCATAAGCATGTGTTGAATAGAGGGGTGCTCGTGCAAAGAATCTCTTATACTTCTAGAGGGTGTAGTGATGTTTATCACAGAAAAATAATTCTGTTTTGGATTACTCACGGGAAAATGTTAACAAAAAGAAATACAGTAGAACATGATCAAGACTATCTCCTTTGCTTTTTCTAAGAGAGTAAGAATGCAAACCAAAAGAAAAATTTCTTCTTTTAAAAGATTAAATATAACCTAAAATTCCACAGGGAATTTGGAGGTGGTTATTTCTATTTCCTAACATTAGATGGGAGGCATTGCCCAAAACCTATGTAAAGTCAGCAGAATTTGACTGAGTCCTCCTCCAAGTATGTGTACCTTTATGTGAAAGCAAAAGTGTTAAATATATGTAATTCTCTGTAACTGAAGGCTTATAAATAGGTAGGTAAAGCATCCTCATGCGTGAGCTGCTGCAGATGGTACAAGCTGTAAAGCAGCTACAGGTCTTTCTGAAGTCCAGCGGGAGTCAGCGCTCCACAATCTAGCAGATGTCAGTGTCAGCACTTTCACTGGCGTAAACAAAAACAAGGCAATGCCCTTTAGTTGTAAGTGCTCTGTGCCTGTGCTGCGAGCTGGAGAGCCACTGCTCTGTGACTGTGCAGGGAAGGACAGCCTGTAAGGTATGGGTCATGCCTGTGGGCATGGGGGGGGAGATAATTTGGAGTCCAGCTGAGAACATTGCACCTCAATGCCTACCTGGATCTCCTCAGACTTTTCTAGTGACTTCAGCACAGCCCGTGCATACAGCCTTAAGTCTCATTCAAAAGTAATTTGATTCTCTGGGCTAATGTTTTTTGTGCATTTTTTTCTTTCTAAATGCTGGCAGGAATTTGGGTCTTGGCTGTAGATCAGCTCCTGGCAGCTGATCAGTTCAATGTCCACGTTATGGAGGCCAACCTACAGTTAGTGGAAACTCTCTCTGCAGCATTTGATATAAATCACATAAGCAGCAGAACTGCAGAGTAAGAAATAACAGCAATGGTTTGTCAGCTATGCAGCCATCCTCCTTGTTGCTGCACAGGAATTTCAGTTCTGTTGATCAAGCCAGGGAGGATTCCTTTGGGTTAAAAAAACACCTGGCAGACTTGTTAAAAACCCGTAACTGTGTGTTACTACTCATGAAGCAGTTTTGCTGAATTCACTTAGATGCAGTCAGCTAATGAATCATTGCTTTTCCTGTGTCACCTACCATTACAAGCTGAAGGTGCAGGGTGTGGGGAAGGACGAGGTTTGGGAACAGGTCCTTGGTCGTCCAAGAAAGCCTTGGTATTTTGCTTAGAGTCAAACTTTTATCAGTGAACGGCAGAGCAAGGGTCTTCCCGTCCTGATGCTGATGGATGTTATTTCATTGCTGGGATGATGCTTGAAATCTGTCTCTTGCACACAGAGTAGGTTTTTTCAGCTCCAGAAAATTCTCTGGAGTATTAGAAGTGTTTCAGTTTCAGTTTCAGTCATTAGCTGAGCGCTGGTGCAGTGAAAATGCCTTCTCTTCCTGTGTCTCTCATTATTCGTTGTTGGAACCTGAATGCATGCAATCATTCCTAAAATAGCCATAGGAAGCACAAGCAATATAGAAACATCTTTGTCCTGCTTCAGGGCTTTGGGCTGCATAGCTGAGCCTGCCCTAGTGTGGGACCTGGAAACAGCCCTCAGTCTCATCTGTGTGACAGTCTGGATTGTCCTTTGCAAAACCCTGCACGTGGTACCGAAAAGGCAGAGGTTATTTCCCGCAGAAGAAGAGAATGACTTTGCCTCGCTCTAGCAATGAGCCGGAGAATGGATTAGAGGCTTTTCCTATCTGCAAGGAAGCTCATCCATCATGCCCCATTCAGGCAGTCATACTCAGTGGGCTTGTTCTCTCTTGCTACACTGAACCTTTTTCTCCATAGCTTGTCCAAAGAAGCAAAGCAAATAATAACAGAGCTACTGCTTTTGTAACTTGTACTACAGGCATTTGTCAATGCTGCTTTGACTTCCTTTTCTGTGCTGCTCTAATTCCCTCACGCTGCGCTGAGAAGCAGGTGTGAACAAATGTGTAAGGACACTTGTATTCTTCAGTATGTGGGTGAATGTGTGTCAGTAGTGTATTTCCGTGGTGCAGGGACTCAGCTTACTCTAACTATAATCTCTTTTCTTGCTTCTGACCCACATCACCTCAATTTTAAGTTTGCCCATGCAATCACATCAGATATTTGATGTGTCCTATCAACAATAGACCCTCAGTAATTAAAATTATCTTGAACTATTCTATTATTTACAGGAATTGTGATTTCTATATTCAGAGGTTTATTGATTATATCTGCATGTAGCATTTTCCCTTAAAATACACTGCATTTCAGTAATTAAACCTATGCCCAGGTTAACATACAGCACCATTTGTCGGAGCACTATCCTGGAAATAGTATATTTCTTAGGATCTGTTGACTTCTTGCTATGCCTTCTGTCTTCTTTTAACTGTGAAGTGGTGGAATGAAGAGAAGAGTGGAAAATATGTCATGTTGGCATATTGAGGTGATCTATTTACTCAAAGGGCATTTTTGAGGACAGGGTACTTTCTACTATTAACTTGTCCATAAATATGCTTGGATTTTATGTGATTTAAAATTTGGGAATGTATTGGATATGAATCTAGACATAAAAAAGCTCAGAGTCCTCCACTTCAACTAGCAATTATTAGCAAGCTGCAGGTGCTACAATCTAGGATTGTTGTAAGCATCATGCTCATCCCAGAGGAAAAGCAAGCTACATAGATTTTCTGTCTCAGAGTCAGATTTATTTTATTCTTTTAAACCTTCTAAAAATACCAGCAAAAAAACATTGGCAATGAAAAGTAATCATGAAAGATAGAGATCTATGAAATTGCTCTGAAGTTTTAACAGGAAAACGTTTCCTGTGATGTGAGTTTTTGAAATTTGGGTGAATATCTGTCACTGTATGGGCACACAGGAGTGGATGGTTGTCTGAAAGAGAAACATTTCAGAGGTGGTACTGAGAGGCAATGTTCTCAGTTAATTTTTGTTTTCTTAGTACTCAGAATCTTCTGGGTTTTCCTTCTGTATCTATCCACTGCTATTTTAATATTTTCCCTTAGAGATTACATTTGTTTTGTGGACATCCTTCATTTTTGGACATTTTGCATTTTTGTGCTAGTCTATTTCATGCTTTTCTTTAATACTTTTCTCTAAGGTATACAGAAGCTTGTCATAAGTAATTAATAAACAAATTAAGGGCTAAAATAATAAATACATATAGAGAACTCTTTTCTTATCTGATTTTTTTTTAATCTATCAGGGACAAATATAATTTTCTCAAAGACTGTGCCAGGTTTCCAGAAGAAAAAGCCTTTCCCTTTTTTCTGCCTATCATAACTCAGATTGCTTGTCCATACTGTGTCCTTGTGCTGAGCATCCCTGCCCAGAATATGATGCTGAGGTTTGGCCTGAGTTCTGCCATGACTAAACTGCAGTGTGAAGCAATTGGTGCACTCTGCAGTGGTGGCTGTCACTTTCAGGTAGTGTGTTGTCCACTGCTGGAGTTATTACCGTGTAAATGGAAATGTTTTTGAAGTATTCAAAGTGCTACAAAAGATTTCATTCACATTTTTGGGTAGGTATGTAGTTTAATATGGTGTCAAACCACTTCATGTCAAAGTTGGTTGGTTGCCATTTGAAAAAACAACATGACAAGATTTACTATTTCTCTCCAAGGCAGGTTAATGAGTCAATTTTTGCATATATGGTTTCAGGGGCAGAACTGGCCAAATTGCACAGCAGCTAAGCAATGTGCTCTGGTTAACAGCTGACTTAAATGTGATGATTTGCATTTTCTACTGTTTCATCATGTTAAAACATGGACACTTCAATTTCAAGTGAATTGGACAAATGTCCTGAAGAATACAGCTGGGGCTCATATTTAAGCGCTTGAGTGTTTCTTGCGTTAACAAAAACCAGAGTTATTTGTGATTACAGCAAGCTTTAAACATGGGGATATTACAATCACAGAATCATGAAAGTTTAGGTTGAAAATGGCCTTAAAGATTGTCTGCTTTCAACAGCCTTGCAAGGCTGTTGAAAGAAGAAGGACGCCTTCTGTTAGACCAGGTTGCTCAAAGGACCACCCAACCTGACACTGAGCACTTCCACCCATGGAACCTCCACAGTTTCTTTGGGAAACTTATTCCAGTGCCTCAGCACCCTCCCAGCCTGAAGCTATTTCCCCTTGTCCTATCTCTGCATGCCCTTGCAATGTTCATGTGGCAGCTGAGACAATGCCTGCTGGGCCATGTCTAACTTCTAATCAGTGACATTTGTGAATTTTGTTGTGAAAACATACCAGAATTGGTATTTTACCTTTCCTGTCCAAAAGGAGAAGAAAACAAAGGAAGGACACATTTTTCTCCTCTTATATTTTTGGGTCACCTGCAGCTACAAAATTTTTATTCCATCTATCAGATAAGGGAATAGAAGGTCAGTTGATGGCACTGATATTTCCCAGGCAAAATGAGTGTTGGAGAGAGTAATGGTGCTGCTGGTAGTGTAGCTGTTTTGTATTAAGCATGCCGAGATGGAACAGCAAAGTATATATTAGAGATGGTGTTCCCTCCTTTCAAAAGGCAGCGATTGCTACATTTAGCTCTCAAATCAATTCGGAATCTTGACAGAGTTTTTCTGAAGTCCCACAAATAATCAATAGAGCTATTTTTATCTCTTAAATGAGTGAGACTTTTAAAAATAAGAAAGACATCTTTGTAATGACTGACCAAGCTGTTCCAGAGTTAGGTCTATTGCTCTGTATGATTGGGGGTGTTGAGTGAAAGAAGTTATTTAGGCATTGCCTTTGTTCCATTCTGCAGGTTTATAACCCCAAAATAAAATCGCAAATGTTTCTGGCAGTCATCCTCCAGGCACAGATGGCTTTCCTCCCAGTTTTGGCAAGCCTGATTTCAGTATAAAACTGAGCAATTATTAGAAAGTGAAATATTGCATGATATAATATCACTACCACCACCATCAACATCATGACAAATGGAGCATTTGTTATTTCAGATCCATGTGAGAGAGCTAGGGTGACTGCATTGCCCCTTCCTTTCAAACCTGTACCTGTGATGCACAGATAGATGCATCTTGCTAGAGCAGATGCTTTAGCAAGGAACTGTGGCCATTTTCTCATTTGCGCTGGCTCTATATTTCAATGCAAATATCACTGAACAGGTGGCTGATGAGGCCCCTGTGGACTGTTTACAGTAAAGGTTACAACCAAAATCGATAGGCCTGAGACGCCGATAATTCCATCTGGGAGATGTTCATCTTCCTTCTGACTGTTTCCCCTCTGAACAGCAGCATCCTATTAACACTGCAGTCATCAGAGATGTCTCACTCAGGTCAGAAGAGGGTTTCTTCTGGTTAGGCCTCCATTTCTTCTTTGTGTTTTCGTTTTGGGTGCACTGGAGGGAGCAGCAATGTGGATCTTGACAGGACAGGTTGCCAGCATTAAGCATGCTGAGTTTTGCCTACTGACTTGACACCTGCTACTCCCATTTGACAGGCGGAGGCTCATCACTGCTGCCCGGGGGTTGTCCAGATCTTTTCAGTTTATCGCTTACTGAGGCAGGAGGTCGTGATGCCACGTATCATTGGTGACATTATTGTGCGAGGTATGGCCTTGTAAAGGTGCAAATGAGGGGAGAGAAAAGTTGGTGTAGACTCAGGTTTGCATAAACCTGAACAAAAAAAAGCAATTACCCCTGAAACCTCTGTGAAAATACCTTGTATTTGGGCAGAAATTTTACTTTAGACACCTTTTTGCAAGTCTTTGTGAGAAAATCTCCATGGTTCCTGTATCTGTGTTTCATTAAACTAGTAATGAAATTTGTGTTATTCTTTTTAATGAAGGTAGGTACTGTTGCTTACTATATGAGGCAAAATTGCTCTTATTGGTGTCTTTCCCTTGGGCCTGATCGTCATGCCTGGCATGCAGCCCACAGCAGCTGGGCAATGAGTAAGCAGTCCTGAATCCAATTAAAATGCTAGTAAAGCGTGTAGAGCAGAGGGCACCCATGCAGTCCACTTATGGGCAAGGAGAACTTTTTGATAGGCACAAATGAGAGAGAGTGGTGCTTCATACATGTAATTTGGGGTTGTTCCACTGTGTTGCCAAACAAGTGTGGGCTTCCCTCGGGCACTGCCTCTCTTCCCTCGCCAGTGTTCAGGAGCAACCCCTTGTTACCATGAGATCTGAAGGAGCACAGGTGATTACCCCAATGCCTTCATGCTCCAGTCTCTTTGGCATAAGCGCCAGCTACCTGGAGTGCAAGAGAGCTTTATTGGCCACATGAAATGTATGGCCAGCTGTAGAGACAACAGGAGCAGAGCAAGAGAGGAAAGATGAATGGTGGCTGCACCATCAGTCACAAAAAGATGTTGGGAGCTGGTAGTGGTGATGGGCATGGAGCTGGCAGTGAGTGTCTGTAGCCACCTGCACCACCATTCAGGTGACTGAGCAGCAATTGGTAGAGAAAGGACAGCCTGCTGCAAAAGCTGTCCATCCCAGGCACTGCCCTGCCATTGCCAATTCAGTTGCAGTGTCTGGCACTCCGTGCTGCGTCTTGCTGATAGCCACTTGTGTCTCATCTCTCCTGGGCTTCCCAAGCACCTGCTGAGCTTCTGTCCACTCACATCTGTCTGATCCCCTTGGCACCACTCAGACCAGGCATTTTGCATGAGCCCAGCCATGCGAGGTAACTGAGCAGCAGCTAGCACACCACACAGGCAGGCAGAGACAAAAGATGCTCTCCTGAACGGCTCTGCTGGTGCCAGCCTAACTTTCCTCATTCCCTGGGAGCTGCAGCCTTCAGGTTGTATTCCGCTCTTTTGTTTTTGTTGTTGCCTTATTCCTAATTCCTTCCTCTGACTTGCACGGAACTCTTGTCTTTCACTTTCTAGAAACTGTGAATTTGAAAGGGTAAATAGCAGTGACAGTGTTTTCCACTCAGAGATTTCCGAAGGAAAATTTGCCGAATTTAAATTTAGCCGAGGGTCTTGAAGGATGTTTGCCAATATCTCATGGCAGATCTGTACCACAGCAGAGAGCAGCAGGCAGGTTGGCCAGCTGGTTTCTGTGCTCTGTCTTCAGCACGTCGAGGCATGGCTGTGTAGATTGATACATGCTCTTTGTGTAAGGGCAGAGCTTGCTCTATGAGTCTTTTGATAAGACACTGGAGTAGGACTTGGGCTCCTAAATCACCTGTGTGCCTTTAAAGCTCTTACCACAGAAAAATCTCCCATCTTTTAACCTCTGTTATGAAACTCAAATCAGTTTCTTTCCTGCTTTTTAATGGTACTTTTGCTTTTGCTGATTATGATTATAAGGGCTATATGCTGAGTATTTCCAGGGCCAGTTCGTGTAGGCTGCTGCTTTCCCTGTTGTGCATTTTCCCTTATGCAGTAGTTCAAATTCATCTGGCTTTATTTTTTAGTTTCCTCATTGTTTGGTTAAATGCTGTTTCTTCTTGCTGTCTTTTTGAGGAATAAATTATTTCTGCATATTTGTAGAAATGATTTTTTTGAAGACAGTCACAGATTTTTAGGGCCAGTAGGTTTTCTGGCCTGGCTTCATGCATGACACAGACTATGGAATTTTGTCTGGTGATTCTCACACTAAGCTTAATAATTTGTGGATCGAAGTGCAGCTGTTGTGTATGAACACAACCCATCATGGTAGAAAGAAGTTTTGTAATAAATGAATATAACAAGATCTGCTCATTATAGAGCAGTCTTACTCGGCCATGGGAAAATTCTGACATGGTTGCATACTTTAATTTTTCTTGGAGTTATGCTGGGATTAGCTGAATGAACAGTGAGGTTGAAGCAACAAGCTGGGAGGTTTTCTAACATGAAAGAGCATCTCCTTCATTAAAGATGTAACCCTTTTGCAGTAACTCCTTTGCAGTAACTGCTGTTGCTGTTGAATTTGTTCTCAAGATCAAATCTGCCCTCACACTTCTGTGGAGCTTACCAGGAAGTTCTCTTTTCCGTTCAGGTTTTTCATTGGATTGTGTAGCCCTTCTGGAACAAATGACCTGTAGATAAAATAACCTGCCTACTAGGGTATTGTGGCAGGAGCCACGTAATTCTTTCCTTAGCCAAGCAGATATTCTGTTGGAAATGCTAAAAATACCAGAGAGGAAAAAGGAAAGCTCATCATCGTGGCTCCTTGTTAGCTTAAATAGCCATGGATAGCCATTGTGGAAAGAACTTGGCAAAGTTCTTCTCCTTGTTTTGAAATTATCATTATTTTCTTGGCTTCAAAAACTCCTTCATGCCGGCAGCATGAATTTTACAAAACTAAATGATTCCATGTCAAGCATGTATCTGTAGGTGATTATGTATATGTAAATGTATATGTATATGTATATGTATATGTATATGTATATGTATATGTATATGTATATGTATATGTATATGTATATGTATATGTATATGTATATGTATACATAGGCCTTGACTAAGTAAAAATAATAGTAATAGCAACTATCTTGTACTAGTATTCAAACATCATACTTAGAAGTGATTCATCTCTGGGCTGAAGTGTACAAACAGAGAAACCTATTCCACCTCAGAAGGCAAAACTTTGATTTCTATATACATTAAGAGATCATGTGGTTTGTTTACATGTAATTATAGTACAACAAAAAGGAGGGAACACATAAGTGGCCACAACAAGATGTCTTACATAGGTATTTGAAACACCAGCTTCAGAAAGAATAATCAGAGCACCAATGTATGTTCCCAAATATTCATATATTCTTTGGTTTAGGAAAGCAAAAATCAAATTATTTGTGGGTTTTTTTAGAAGCTTGGAAGAAATCTAATCTGCTTGCCAATTCGATGGCTACGAGTCACTGGATTATACATAGACTATAAAACATTCTCTTAAATATTTGTAGGGCTGTATTTTAACAGCATGCTTGATAATAAAAGACCACCAAGGCTCACTCTTGTCACTAGTAGCTTCCTTCAACAAGAGTTGCAATGTTTTGAACCAGGAGAACTGGAGTTCTCAGACCCAGTTCTCTCTCAACCAGTATGGCTTAGTGCAGGCCAGATTAAATTGCAGTTCAGATCTCTGCATGAAAGATGGAGAGCCCTTCATTAATGTTTGCAAAACTTCTATTTTGAAACAGTGCTGTACTCACTTGGCATCACTATCTAGCTACTCGTCTTCCTCAGATGCTGTGCTCACAAGCACTTTTGAACAAAAGTAGTTCCAGCACAGTTGCGAGTGAGAACATTTGCATCAACCCCAGGGGCCCAACCACAGTGAAAAGTGTCCTAAAAATAGGTGTGACCTTCTTGAATCAGCACTTTTCTGAAATTCCACAGAAACAGTATGGCTCTTTCTGCCATTGTAAGAACTGCAAAAGTGACAGTATATTTGAATAATTACGTCTGATAAAAAGCTGGCTTTGGATGTAATTTAGTCCACCTCAGTGCTAATTGAATGGCACAGACACTGATACACATGTAGCCCACTTGAATTATTGACATGTCAGAGCAGATATTTTGCATACGCATTTTGTGAATTTGAACGACTGTGTTGGCATCAGAGCAACAGAGGATTATGCTTTTTTTCCTCTCTTCTCCCTCTTTTCTTCCCCAGAAGAATCCCCTTAAGAAGGAGAGAAAATTTCATGTAAACCTACCAATCTGTGTCAGTTCATTTGTCAGTTTGGTTTTTTTTCCCAGGTAAAAGAAAGCAGATCTGGCCCAGTAGCATGTGCCTGAAATCACAAAGTGAGCGTGCTGGGCCTTGTTCATTTTTCTGGAAGCTGTTTCCCACACGGATGTACATGGAGCAGTACACAGGTCTGAATGAGAATTAGAGGCTGATGGTGCAGAATCACCCATGGGACAAGTTTTTCAGGCTCTGAAGGGGAGTGGCAGAGCTGTGTCTGCAGTACTGTGGCGCTTTCCTCACAGCACACACGTTGCTAGATAGTGGATTTTGTGATGAAAGGGAGTAACAGAAAGCAGCTATTCTTATGCTCCAGAGTCTCACTGTGAGCCAAGTGGTTTGGATTGTTAGCCTGCAGACTGATACTGCTGATTAATAAATACAGTGTAAGTGGAAGAATTGGGTTGCTTCCTAAGTTCTTCCCATTAAACTGTTGTTCCTTGTGTACATTTCAGAAAAGATTTGTACATTGGATTGTAGCAATTTCAAAGAGAAAATGATTTCAATCAATTTGTGTAGTAAGGAATTTTGCCATTTTTCTGTGTACTTACAAGGGCAACATTTTTAACCCAGCAAAGTGACATTTTGAAAAATTGCATAGAGATAAAGGAATTAGTCCCTTTAGTGTATTGCTTCTAATTATAACCTTTAGAGGGAAACAGTTTTTCCAAACCTGCTCTTTACTTCTGCTGCTTATTTCCTCTTTGGGCATTCCAAAGGGCCCCAAATGACAACAAATAGAAAGAAACAGGTTCTGCTCTAGAGAGCTAACAGTCAAGAGAAAATGTAAGAGGTGACTAGAGAGACAAATTGAGGAAATGCATAAAGAAAGTGTCTGCAGGCAGATATAGCTGTGTCAGTAATCATACAGAGCTATTGGCTTAACCAGTGCTAGATGGAAACAACTTGTTGGGCTTGTATGTACTAACTTTTAGTATGAATTCTCCTATAAGTTATCATAGACAGACAGTGTCTGCATTGTATTGCATTTATTCTTGCTGTTTTTATCATTCACTATCTATCTGAAACTTTGTTCAGTTGTCAGTCACAGCCTTATATTATTTTTTTCCCTATTCTTGGTCTAACTTGGTCTCTCAGTTAGTTTGTTAATAGAAATAGAGAATCAGCCAAAATTCCAATTTTTGTGTTGAAATAATAATAGACTAACACAGAGAGTGTAATAAATCAGCAGTCCTTATGGACTCTATCACCCTGCAGCAGATCCCCCGCTCCAAACCATTTATAGCAACTGAAATTTTATTTGAAAGCAAATATCTGATGAGGCAAATTAATTATTATGACACTTTTCTACTGGTTAAAAAAATGAGGAATCCAACATTTAAGACTTGCTAATGCTTTTTTTGGCATCAAGAAGGGAGACACAGGTATCTAATATTAAATAGTGCTGCAGAAGGGCAAGTTAGCACTTTGTTTGCCAAATTAAGTTTCAAAGACTATGTAGGTTATGAAGTTTGACTTTCTGCCCATAAATCTTGAATGACTGACAGACCCCTGTAAAATAGCTTTGTTCAAAAGGAATCTTTGGCAGGCAGCATCAAAGGTTTGAAACTCTGGAAGGGATGAAAAGAAAACCCCACTTTTGCACTGATTTCCCCTACAGATCAATGTCTCTGTGAAATTTGCCTGGGAATTATGAAGTATTTACTGTATTATGTGCTGGGTTTTTTTCACTGTATCCAAAGGCCCCAGTGGTTCCTTTTTATCTTAAAGATTTAGGGATATTTTTGTACATGAAATCTGAATGAATGAATGAATGAATGCATGCATCAGTGGAACACGGGGGGAAAAAATTGCTGGATTTAGACAGTTCTTTTTTTCCTTATTTTATCACAAGTTGGAGTATTGGTTTACAACACCTAAATTTATGGATACATATTTTTATGGTAAAGCCCAGTGACATGTTCTGAATGCTCCATCAAGCTCTCTTACTGTTTCTTCACTTGATTCACAGCTCTGCAGGGTATGAATCAGTCCTGTGGTATAACTCTTAATCTCTTTTTAACCAGAATAATGTAGTGTAAGGTTTGGTTTTTTTTTATTTGTGGTGTGTTTCATCGTGCCATCATCTAATTATGTAAACCAAAAAAGGAGAAAATATTTCTTGGAAAACTCTTGTCAGCCGCCGATCAGTGAAGTAGATGAAGCATCTTTATTACATATAAACATCAGAGGCAGAAAACTTTTTGTAACACAGAGGCCCTTAAGTCTATCCTCAAGCAAGATGTGGCCCTGCTAGGGCATGAGCTGAAGAAAAACTGTCTTTGCAGGGCAGCTTCTGCTTAGAAACACAGCATGCCTCCTCAGGTAGAGCGAGAGGCCAGAGGAGAAAAGCTTCCTCTACTTTCCACAGACTCTTTAAAGCTCTGATCCACCCGAAGGTGCCTAAACTCTTGTTTGTCTTCCACAGGGTGAAGTGAAGAAGTGAAGCCTCACAGCTGAACTACTATGAGGTCAGAAGCCTTGCTGCTATATTTCACACTGCTACACTTTGCTGGGGCTGGTTTCCCAGAAGATTCTGAGCCTATCAGTATTTCGCATGGCAACTGTAAGTATGAGGGGCCAGAGGACTTCATGTAGTACTGATCAGGGGACTTCAAATCAACACTACTTAAATACAGTTGCAGTGGATAAAGTTGTTTTTTCTTGATTTCTCCCGTATCAGCCAATTTGCCTTCTCAGGTGCTAATACAGGAACATTACTTTTTCACATGGTCTTATTATTTTTTTATCTAATACAAATAATTGAACTTTAGCTCAAATGGATTCTGCTTGGGCATTAGGCATTTTTTTCCTAAGATGGAACTGAAAAAGCTAAAAACCAAATCAAGACAAAGAATCTTGTATGGCAGAAGGTCTCTCCTTTCTTACCAGTAGAGATTGGCAAACTCTCCAGAATCTGGTGTAACACCAACAGCTCCATACTGAGATCTGCTGGCTAAACAGCTGGAGAGCTTTCTGTGTGTCTTACAGTGGACATCAGGCTTGACTTAACTGATTCTTTCACATTTGCCTCATCTCAGTTGTGATAATGGCAATGAAAATTTTTCAAAGTCCCAAAGTTTCAGATGTTTATAAGGAAGTCTTTAGCATCTGGGCCCTAAAAGAGTGCCAGGGAGCAGCAAGTCAGCCAAGAGCAGGCTTGTGCTCAATTCTTTTTTTGTTCAGGAATTTGGTTTTAAAATTGTCCATGTTTACTCTGCTTTGCAAGGCCTTGGTACCCAAAAACTTGTCTGTCCTGTGTAAGATTATTCTGAAAGACAAGAATCCAGGGCACACGTGATGTGCTGCAAATGCTAATAGACTTCTGAGGTACAACAACAGGGAAGAACTGTTCTGAAGCAGCCCCAGGTGAAACATGGCTAGTGTGGCCACTTCAGCACCAACATTTTTACCCTCCAGAAGGGCAGTGCTAATCATTCCTAGAAAAATCTGCCATACGTGATGTTTCTAGAGAAATAAACATGGGATGATTTTTCTCTGTCATGGCATGCTGAAGTGGACATGAATGTCCCTAGTTTGTTCTAGATCCATGTTACAGAGTTACAGAGGAAACACAACTGAGCAGAAAATAGCCTGACATAAAACTTGGCATTTTGCATGTAGGACACGATCAGAAGGATTAACCTTCTGAATGTAAATCCTGCCTGGTGCCTTAATTTATTTCTTAAAGAGTTCTCAGCACCTGGTTTGGTGAGAAGTTCCTTTTTCTATCCAGTTTTATCACCAGACTTTGAGGCATGTGACCCTTTGAGGTGCCCTGCTGAAGCCATGCTGTGAACCAATACTTTGACCAAGCTTAACAGATACAATGCTTTTAGAAGACAACAGCTGAAATTACTAAAGCAGCAGATGAGTTTCTGAAGAAATAGACTCTCCTAAAGAGCTGCAGTTTTCTGGGAAAGCATGTTAATGGGGAAAAACCACAGCTAGATGCCAGTCAGCTCAGTATAACATTCACTTGCAGTAGGTCTGCAATGATAATTCTCATCAGAGGATTATCCTCCTCCTGTCTTCTGTCATTTTATTGACTTAATTACCTCCTTGTTTGTGTACCTAGGTGTCATGATACACATGAATGTGAAGTGGCCCTTGATCAGAAGTGTTCACTGTTGTTAGCTTGCACACCCGTCTGGGGAGCAGTGGAACACCCTGCGTGTGCTGAGCTCTCACCCCAAAAAAATAATGGGAATAGACAATGCTCTTACTGACTTGGTAGAACTGGAGGGGGGGAAGCTGACTTGTTGCTAGCAGAAGCTCAGCACAGGGATTCCAATCAGTATTGCTGCCCAGTTGCCAGAAGGACAGGAATATCAGACTGGTTGCCAAAATAATGTGCAGTGGTTTTCGCTTCATAAAGTTCAAATGGTGATTTCCCACCATTTCTCAGAAAACCCTGCAGCTCTTCTGTGGCAGCAGTTGAGTCCTGTAGAAAACCCAGGGAACTGGCAGTTTGAACCAACAAGAGCCAAGCCTTTTGCTTTAGCCACTACCCAGTCCACTCATTGTGGTGATTGATTTGCCACTGTGGAACAGCTTCATCCTGATTGACATGCTTTAGCAGTCAGGAGCAAGCATTTAAGCTCTGCAAGCAGTAAAAGAAAAGCTGCAAAAAGTGCCATGTACCTGTGTGCCAAGAACTCCAGAACAGCTTTATGCTAAAAAAAATTCATAGTTTTTGTCTTCTACAAAGGTGGTGACTTTCTCCTTTGCAGCTGAAGACACTGTAACCTTGAAGAACTCTCCAGCTCTCTGTGCTCATGCCTTTCAGCCCCAGTCTGTGCTTCCAAGGCAGAACAGAAACCATGGGTTTTGGTTGTAGCTGGGCCCCATGGTGATTCATGTTAGCACCATTTCAGTTTGTTGCTCTCTTTTGACCCTGTTGTTTTTTTTCCTTCCTGCAGATACGAGACAGTATCCGGTGTTTGTGGGTCACAAACCAGGGCGCAACACCACGCAGAGGCACCGGCTGGACATCCAGCTTGTCATGGTCATGAACAGGACCCTCTACGTTGCTGCTAGGTCAGTAGCCTCCTCCTTCACCACTCCTCTCTTGCTGCTTTAAGAGGAGCAAGGAGAAGATAAGGATATTTTGAGCTCTTTTCTGATGGACACATTATTTTTAGGATTGTCTTGCACTCAGAGAGAGCTTTGCAGCCTGTTAGTAAGACATATTAGAAATGTTGCTAGATGATCAGATAAAGTTTTGCGATGTGTTACGCCTGTGCTTCAGGACTACATGCCTCTGCCTTCCTCTGACACCTGCAAGAGGGAAGTTGCCAGATTAATATAATTTGGTTCCATGGAGAAGCAATTTCACCCTCATAATTTTAGTCCACTTGTGCTCACCAATAATGACAAATTTTAGAGAAAATTTCTTCTGTGCACAGATGTATTTTTTGATAAGAATTATTGGAATGCAATTTTGCTGATTTAGGCATGTTTTTGGTATCTTAAGACAAAGAAAAAGAACTAAACATGCTCTCTTGAGGTTAATTGAATTTAGTGTTTTGACTTTTTTGGAGACCTATACTATGCAGACACGAGCATGTCTTTTTATAAAAATTGCACATAGAGCCACCCATTCAGTTTGCCTAGCTCAGCTTACATTGTCAGCCTCAGTGGGCCTACACCCATCAGGCAGCTGCCAACCTGGCAGAGATCTAGTATTAACACTTCACATCCCTACCTGTTGTTAGCACAGAAGATTGATCTTAGAGTGGGAATTACATGAGAGATGCAGCATGAGTGCAAGATCGGTCCAGATTAGCAAGGCTGGGTGGTCCAGATTTGCAAGGGTGGGTAGTCCAGTTTAGGAGCTCCTGGACCCAGATCCTGTTTGGGACCTCCCTGCAAGCTGCCTCTCAAGTAGTAACTTGTTTCCTGCCTGTTTTCTGGTCCTCCATTGGAAAAATACACACCTTTCTGCATGTGTCACATAAAACCAGGCTGTTGCTGCAGATGGGAGAAGTGGTGGGTGGGATGGCCAAGAGTGAAGGGGAACAGCTGCTGAACAGGCAGCCTCTCACCACCAGCCCTGTCTGCAAAGCCCTTGGCAGCCTCTGGGAGCTGCCTGCCTTTCTTCTCCAGCAGCCACTCCCCATCTCCTGGGTGGTCGGATGTGTCCTGCGGGGAAAGCTGCCCGCCGATCTCGGCGCGGCCCCACATAATTGGTAACTGCATTACACCAGCACGGCCGCTGAGTGACACTTCCAGAGTCATGTCCCTGGCTGCTGGAAGAGCACACCTGTTCCATTACCCAGCCATGGCAGCTGCTCTGGCTAATTGCAGCTTCCCAGGCTCCTTGCATACCCCGTGCAGCATGGGGTCCGGGTGGCAGAGCTCAGGGCTCTCACAGCAAGACCTTGCATCCAGCCCAGGCAGACAGCAAGTGTCCTTCCACAGGAGCTGTGCTGGTGGTGGTCATGGGGCACAAGGAGAGATCAGCCCCATGGCATGTGGCAGAGCCCTGTGCTTTGCCTGAGTTCCCAGATCAGTATTTTTGCCATTTTTAGTGGGCTAATGAGTGGGGCAGGACTGAGGGTTGAATAGGTTTGAAAGGTGGTGGCAGGATTTCCTCCTTTTCACAACTGAGTTCCCTTTGCTTTCCTTATTTGTTTTCCTTTAAATTAGGAAATTATTTGCAGTGAGGTGGTGGTAAATCCTCTTTGCAGATTTTGCTTTGCTGTTTTCATAATTTGTTCCCAGACTGAGATTGACGCAGTTAGACTGTCTCAGTGCCCGAGCAACTGGCATTAGAGCAGGAAAACCCAGAGAGCAGTTTTGGGTTATGAAACCACTGTGTGCACAAATTATATGAAGAATGCTAATATTTGGGGGATAACATGTACTAGTATGTGAATATGCATTCTTCCTCGTTTGTGTAAAACCACTTGCTACAATGAGAGTGCTTATATAGTCCTATGATCTTGTGACCTACAAAAAAGAATAAAGGCATGAAAAGAATCTTCTAACACTTTTTTTCCTTCAGTAACTCAAAACCTCTTTGACATACTCTTCCCCCCCCCATGTTGCTGAATAAAGCCCTTCCTGGGCTGACAAGATTATGTGGTACAAGTTGAAATTCAGAGGTAATTTTTACCTTTAAGTAACAAACTTCAGAAAATGAGTCATCCTTCAGTATCTAGTGTGGATGAAAGTTTGTAATTAAAATACTGCATTTCCTTCAAAGGCAGCAGTAAATCTAGAGATTGGAAGCAAATTTGCTCACAAGCAAATGTGTTTGCCAAAGAGTTTTGTAACAAGATTCATTGAAAACTGTAGCTAAATAAATCTTTGGGCTATTATAAGAGATATTGCTTTCATGCTTTTTTTATGCCCTGAAATACAGCAATCCTAGGTTTATGTTTTATCCAATTATCTGAAAAACAATCAAAACAAATGGTTAAATAGTGAGCATTTTTATTTTAGGGTTGTTGTTTAGGTTGGGGAGTTTTTTTGTTTGCTTGTTTTGGAAAATCCAGTGTTGACTTTTGCAGACAGTTTCAGCCCACCAGAAAGGCTAACTCACATTTGAGAACTGCTTACATTTTATTAATGATCAACTGGCACAGAACAACATTTCTGTCAGTCTACTACTTATTTTGTCATACGGGATACACAACTCCTGTATTAGCTATTACCAAATAAAGTTTTGTGTCACTTCACAAAGATATTATTTCATGTTATCAGACAGAAACACACAGCCAATATAAATCAGAATAACTCAGCCAAAGGCCATAAAGCTTTACTGTCTGAGCAGGCTGGCTAAGGACCGGCTCTGTCATCCTTTTTCTCGTGGGAAGGGTACTCCCTCCCCATCTCTCTCTCACTGGCTCACACCCAGGCACTCACATCCCTTTCTAAGTTTGCTGTGTCTCCTCCTCCCATTGTCTCGTGCAGTGGCAGCTTTTGTTCGCATTATCTGCCACCCCTCCTGTGTGTGTGTGAACCAAGCAGGCGCAGAGCAGGGTATGGGATGGCTCCCTCCTCCTCTGCAGTTACGTGTTTCCAAACCATGCTCCGAGCGCCAAGGGTCGTGCACAGCCAGTGGCATTATTTAAATTCCCTTCCTCAACAAGATTATGCCATGGCAACAAAACTCAGTTCTGCTGATTGGAGGTGGGAAAAACGGAAGCTCTAGGATTAAGTAAATTTGTGTTAGAATAACTTAATTAGCAGTAAACTGTACACATACCACAGCTAGTAGAAAGTAGGAGTTGGGCAGCAGTGGGAAAAGGAGAATGAGGACAATCCCACGTTTTCTGTGATTAGGGAGCCCTCCCCCGAGTTTGACAGCTCTTTCGCTCTTTACTGACACTGTCAGCAATTGTGCTTCATCTGTGGCATGAGAAAGTGATATGTAATTTTCCTGATGCTAACCTTCTTTCCAACAATCCCAAAACTTAGCATCAGAGTTTCATTTGAACTGTTCCTTGAACCAGATAGTCCTCTAAAGACTGTTTTATTGAGGTGGAGCTAAACAACTCAGCTCTTGCTGAGTTTACCACTGCTAATTGTCTTGTTGAAAATGAAAAAAATTGTTACCTCTGGAAAGTGAGGCTGATGAATAAAATCAAGAGCTGTGCCGGAAAAAGGGTTTTAGAGGTCCACCCGCACCTCATTTGCAATTCAAGAGATATTTTCCCCCACTTTTATATAGCAGGAGTGACAGCAATGGAGAGTAATGCACATAAAAAGGGAACCATGACGTAATCTATGAAGCTGATATTGTGCTAATAGGTAATTTTATTCCAGAACCAACCCTGACCACTGCTCTGTTGCTGAAGTCAGGCAAATAATAAATCGAAGTATTAAACCAATCTTGTAAGTAAATGACAGCTCTGGTTTTAGAGTCTGGAGGAGAAGAAAACCCATCAACTCTTCAATTTGGTATCTTACAAAGAAAACAGCCTCAAGCTCCACAAGAGACAAATTTTCAAAGCCAGTTCCCTACCACAATACTGCCTCTTTTCTTCACCTGAGAGAAGTGTTGTTTATTTCTCTCGTAGCAGTATTCTGTGTTTTCCTTAGTTATAGAGACTAGCACTATTTCCCAAAACCCAATAAATGTGAAGCTAACCTTGAGAGCAGGGATTTCTAAAATGGAAGAAGCCTGTATTCTGCATTCAGCAGACCCTCCAATGCTGTGGATCAAACTTCAGCTGCACAGCTTTTTGCATGTTGAGAAAAATTCAATCTTATTTCAAGGAAAAATGAGATCTCAGTCCCAATTTAATGTTCTGGTTACTAGAGCTTTGTGAGTTGGTGGGTTTTTTCAACTTTTGAGTTCTATACAGAGCTGTCCTTTCTCCCAGCTTACACGGAAGAGAATGTCTAAAAATATCTCTTTACCTGATTAGCTGTGTCTATTTCCTCTTTCTAAGAACAGATTAGCAGCTAATTGTAGAGAGGGACAGGTTCTCATACAAATAGGAAAGTAAATGTAAGAAAAAAGGTGTGAACTTTTTTTCAGAGAAATATTTTACAGTTTAGTTTGGCCAACAGTGTGTGAAGAAAAGAATAATTTCTGGGAATAGTTCTGTGCCTTTTGTCTACCATTTTGTCAGCCAAATTGTAACAACTAAGGTTAGGAGGAGAGGAGAGGAGAGGAGAGGAGAGGAGAGGAGAGGAGAGGAGAGGAGAGGAGAGGAGAGGAGAGGAGAGGAGAGGAGAGGAGAGGAGAGGAGAGGAGAGGAGAGGAGAGGAGAGGAGAGGAGAGGAGAGGAGAGGAGAGGAGAGGAGAGGAGAGGAGAGGAGAGGAGAGGAGAGGAGAGGAGAGGAGAGGAGAGGAGAGGAGAGGAGAGGAGAGGAGAGGAGAGGAGAGGAGAGGAGAGGAGAGGAGAGGAGAGGAGAGGAGAGGAGAGGAGAGGAGAGGAGAGGAGAGGAGAGGAGAGGAGAGGAGAGGAGAGGAGAGGAGAGGAGAGGAGAGGAGAGGAGAGGAGAGGAGAGGAGAGGAGAGGAGAGGAGAGGAGAGGAGAGGAGAGGAGAGGAGAGGAGAGGAGAGGAGAGGAGAGGAGAGGAGAGGAGAGGAGAGGAGAGGAGAGGAGAGGAGAGGAGAGGAGAGGAGAGGAGAGGAGAGGAGAGGAGAGGAGAGGAGAGGAGAGGAGAGGAGAGGAGAGGAGAGGAGAGGAGAGGAGAGGAGAGGAAGAGAAAGGAGAAAGGAGAGAAAGGAGAAAGGAGAAAGGAGAAAGGAGAAAGGAGAAAGGAAACTTTTAATGGCTCAATGTGGCGCAGTGACATCTAGCTCAGGAATCTGGCAAAGGGTGCCTAAAAGCTATTGCATCTGATTTCAGGGTACAGAACAACATCTGCATGCTAGATTGTGGCATCTGCTGTAGGACTGATAGAGCAGAAATCATGTGACTCATCTACTTTCCCAAATCTCATTTGTTCAGATAATTGCTTTTGGGAAAGAATCTTACTTTGAAGTTTTGTAGCACTTTCCTTTTTTTCTCTTAATGGGAAGACAAACAGTTTATATGTGAAAATGCTTTTGTGGGAGAAGCGGGAGATGCTGCCAGTAATGTCTTCTGGTAAGACCTCTGATTTTTTTAAAGTGGATTATGGATTATCTTTGATAGCTAGCTCTCTTATAGAAAATTAACTGTCTGAATATTCCATTTGACTTCGTATTCTTTGCTTTTGTTTACAGGGATCATATTTATACTGTTGATATGGACACATCACATACAGAAGAAATTTATTTTAGCAAAGTAAGTAGTTTTATCATCACCCAGAAACCAAGGACACTAGAACAGCTTCAAATAAATAGGATGATAACATTGTTTTAAAGAACTTGCCTGCACTGCTGTGAAACTGTAATAAGCAAGTAAGATGGCATTGCTAATCATATTTGTGGAGAGCTAGAATAGCAATCTGGTTTAGCTGGGCTGATAAGCAATCTGTACTGAAATATGGTGAGGTCCCCAGTGGAACATCTGTCAAACATCTATTCATTTATATGCAGCAGTTTTCTATAACAGCTACACTATCCCAATTAAGTGTACTGAAACTTTTGTCATTAAGAAGCAAGTTACATATTTGCATGTGCACAAATTTTTTTCACTTGTGCAAGAACTGACTAAATAAAATCTTACTATAACATCACTTTGTAGATGTATTCAGTTTATCTCCACGGGAAGTTACATTCAAACAAAAAAAAGCTTTGTCTGCAATACTGCATTGTATATTAACACGAAGATACTGAAAATAATCTCCCTTCAGCTCCTTTGCATTGCATTCATGTTGAGTAACATATGTTAAACACAGCCTTGGTCTGACAGAAGATCATAAAAATTTGGGCATTGGATGAATTCCACTGGAGGAGGGGACAGTGCTCCATTATAACTGTGACTGATGGTGAAAATGAGCTTTTTCACTCATCAAAGAGTGAGGGCACAAGCTTACATGGAAATGAACATTCATGGTTACTCTTCCAGCTTGGACCCCCTCCACGAATGCACAGTGCCAGTTTACTGATCAGGAACACTGTCAGAACCATCATGGCAATAGTGTCTAAGGTGATGCCATCTTAGGCCATGTGATTTTTCAGAAAGCTTTATTATAATTAATAAGGCTTCCACATTTGACCATTTTTGAAACTCATCTCAAAAAAACCCAAAACCTGGCTGGTATTTAGCTGTAAATCTTCTGGAGGAAGAGTGTTAGCAGATAAAGTCAGCAGTGTCTTGACAAGTGAAAAACTCTTGGAGTTTGTTTGCTGAATTGAACTGGTAAGAATTACCTGAATTTCATTTCTTGCCAGATCTAAAATGTTGTCTTTGAGAATGTATATTTCATTTAGAATCCAGTTCTGATTTGTAGAGCAATATCAGTTAAAAGAAGAGAACATCTACGACTTTCAAGAAAAGGAGACATTTTTCAAAGTTGGTCTATTGTTGAATTCTGTTAGTTTAGGCTTTAAAGAAAGAGGGATGGATTTCCAGTTTCATGAATTTGAGGCAAAACAAAGTTAAATGAACGACCCACATCACTAAACTTTCACCGTTGTGCTGAATTAATCATGGAGAAAGAGTGCAGAAAACTTTAAATAAATGTATGTTCAAAAGCTAGTCTCCCCTACGGGACTCCTGCTTTTGAAATCAAAAGTAAAAAACCTCTGAGTTCTAATTGATTTCTTTCTTTATTTTTGCAGAAATTGACATGGAAATCTAGGCAAGCTGATGTAGACACATGCAGAATGAAGGGAAAACATAAGGTAGGTAATTTTCATTTCTTCTGCAACTCCCACTTTAGTTTAGTTGCATCACTATTATCTCAGGCTGTTGTCTGTGATGTGGAATGGATCCTGCCATTCACTTCTTACCAGCAATTTCTTTTCCCATCATCTTACTGAAGGCTTTAATTTGCAAAAACAGTTCACTTTGAATGTGATAAAATATTAGGACAGAAGCCACAGCAATATCCTGAAATATTTAAGGCATGGAGCAGGTCACAATGCTTAGTGTACCAGTTTAGCTTACGATTGCTTCAAAAGCCAAGTACTGCTGTCCATCACCCTGTGGGAATTTATTGAGAAGTTCAGGTAGAGCATCAGAAAACATGAATGTGGGGCTGTAGAAGGACTGTTTCTCACACCAGTTTCACCCTCCTGTAACCTATGACTGGCACAAGTATTATTATAGTTAAGTGCAGACTCTTTGATTCTTTACATCTACTTCCCCTTCTAGTTACAGAAGCTTCATGACGATGCATTGTAGTGGTGATGTCACTGACAGCGGCACAGGTGACAAAATCAGATTTCTTGCTCTTCAGGAAAGCAACAGTTTTGAAACAAAATTCGCCTTTGTCAACAACAGCAACTTAGGAGCTGCAATATCAATGCTTTATCTTCAGCTCTTTGTAATTTTTAAGCCAGTAGAATATAAATAAATTACAAATTGCTCATTGTTAGTTAAACGTAGGCAAAATAAGGCCAGAGTATCACAGTGGGTACCAGCCAATTTAATTTTAAACCTGTGAAATATCACTGCTTAAAAATGAAAACAGATACTCAAAATGCAGTAGTTGAAATAGTTTTTATTATTTTTCTTCAGGATGAATGTCATAACTTTATTAAGGTTCTCCTAAAAAGAAATGAGGATACATTGTTTATCTGTGGAACAAATGCATTCAACCCTTCTTGCAGGAACTACAAGGTATGTAATCTGTTTGTAGAATTTCACTTATGCCTTGTCTTTTGGTTGGATTTATTGTGACTGTGTTGGCAGAAGCATGAGACTGTCCTTCACCTGTGCACCATTCTGAAACACTTGTCCTGACTTGTTTCAGTGCTACCAAGTTCAATGTTGTTTGGATTTCCAAGAAAATCTCAGCCTGAGTACCTAGCTCTTTGCAACTCCTGCACATCAAGAGTATTGCCCCTTTGCATTGCCCCCCGTAGGTGCAGAGTCCTTCAGATCCCTGCTTGGGGCTGTAGTCCCTCCTCAGAAAGTTCCTCAGCTTGTCACTGACACTCACATCAAGTCATAGACCAATATTGGGGTTACTGCTGAGTAGCACGTTCTAAAATTTCTGTTCTACTGTTCCCAATCTCAAAACCAGTTCTGAAGATGCCTGGGGGCATAGCAAGCAAAGCCTGAGTTCCTTGTGAGCCCCCCAGATAGGGATGCTGTGGAGATCCTGTGGCATTTTGTGCTCTGGGAGTGATGGAACAGCAAATCTCCTCAAGGAACAGTAGGGCAGGACAGAGAAGTATTCCTCACTTGCTGGGGATCTGCAAAGCCAAAACGTTATCTAGATCAGTGTAGAAACCCTGCTGGTCCCTGCATACTTGGCATTAATGCCCTGAAGCCAATTTATTCCTTTGGCATAGTGTATCTCAGTAGTATTCCAATAGGAATTCCAGTAGGACCCACTTATTGAAATATTTCCCATTTTCTCAGGCTTTCACCATTATATTCCGGTATAACTCCCAACAGTGGACGTCTCTGGAGTAGCTTTGAAATTAATTTATTTAGGCATTTGACATCCAGACTTTGCTTTTCTAGGCACTGTATGTCCCACAGGTAATTTCTCATCTTTTTTTCTGGAAAAATAAAATTCAGTTTTACTAATGCTGCTCCTGACAAAATCACAACTGTGATTCAGGTTTTGGGTTCAGAGTTATTGCAAAAAAGCAGAATAAAGATGTTAAGAGCCAGGGAAACTCCTTCCCTAATGGTATTCACCGTGACTGGTGGTCTTCTTTGATTTTTGTGTGGTGCTCCTTGACCTCATTTAGCCACTATAATGGCTGCAGTTTAGAAAACACGGGAGAGAAGTGCAGGGTAGTATTTTCTTCCAGTCTGTGGAGGAAGAACCAACTTTGAGTGAGAATACAAGCCTGTGTCATGGTAATTGTGAGGTACCACTGCTAACAGCTGTTTCTTCTTTCTTTCCTTGCCTGCTCCTAGTATGCAATGAAGCTTCTTGATCAATGGGCTGTATTTATTCTTCCACTACAGTTTGTAATTTTTAAACTCTGAATTAATGAATTCCATTAATGAGGCTAACAAATCTCAGCCAGTCTCCTTGTGTTGTCTTTTTAGATACAATTATAGATTTCTTTGGCATCCTGATGTGAGGCATATAAATGGCCTCCTCCCCATTCCTCCAGAGTTTTCATCCCCTGTGATGTAGGGCTGGACAGCGATCCCTCTGGCAATCTTCAGGAGGCCTCTGCAACACCTGCCCTGGCTTTTCCTCCACATATTCCTCCATTATTTAGAGAGAGAACTAAACATGTGCCAAACAGAAAGCAGGGCTGTCCCTCAAGCAGAGTTGTGAGGATGAGCCCAGCGTGTGGAGCTTGGTGCAGGAAACGTTACTGGGGACTCTTAACTCATTTCTTTTCATTGTCATGTGTAATGCTTTTCAGCCTTTAAGTAAACACACGTAACTCCCCTCAGAGTGGATTTTGACAGGAAGGATACATGACAGAAAACAAATGGTCACAAATCATCAAGAAGGACTTGGAAGCTGTAACATACAAATTACAGTTATTTAAGTGGATGGTGCTGTGTGGGTTATTTGTCACACTCTTGAATCTTTACTGTATGTGATCTATAGAATATGAGCTGGACAAATCACCTGAATAGGCTACAAAGGTTCTTATTCCCAAAATACTGTAGTATAAGCATCTTAAAGGGGTAACAGGTATACAGTTCTCCCTTAGCTCACCAAACCTTGAACTTCATGTAAGTCAATCTGTATATTTGTGTCATTATCAGTGCCCAGGGTGAATTTATTTCCCAGGAGTTACATATATGCCTCAGAATTTACAATTCCTGCACAGATTAATTCTTGTCTGATGGTAAGAGGATTCTCTGTGACACAGACTCATCTGGTATAGTAAAACTCAAAGAGCATCTTTCTGAATGTGCAAATCAAGGAAGAGAGCACCACTGTTGAGACTAAAGCAGAAGGACCTCTGGACTTGGGAGAGAAAAATACACACAGAGATAATTGTCCTAGTTGTTTCTTCTGAATGCTGTGGTTTGCAGTCTTTTCTGTGTATAAGAGCTCTTCTGTTGGGTCACTGGTGTGGATAAATTTTGGAGCCTTGCCAGAACCACAGACCACATAGCCCGCTACAGTTCAAAACGAAACTTGTGTGCAGATAAAATACTGACTGAAGACTTTAGTAAAATGTGTCAGGGTGAGAATTATTAACCCCCAAAGAATGCCTGACTTACTGGACATAGTTTTTTCAGTCTTATTTTATTTAATGCCATGATTTTTTGTCAAGATTTTACTTCATAGTCAGGAGTAGAGTTAAAGGGCCTTCTCCTGTGCCCAGAAAAGAAGTAACGCTGTCATAAACTTCATCCTGGGTAAGAAGTTTTGTTTCTTTGTTTCTCTGTCTGAGGAGATCCCTTTGATTTTTCAGATGGATACCTTGGACTATCTGGAAGAGGAATTCAGTGGGATGGCCAGATGCCCCTATGATGCAAAGCATGCCAACGTTGCGTTGTTTGCAGGTAAAATGACAGAGATAAACTTTTTACTTTCTGTCCTGCAAGCCCAGGCTCTGTGTAACACTGTGCCTCTTGCTTGAGCCCAGAATGCCTAAATCTAAATGGTGTCAAAGGGAGTAAAAAATTGCTAAAAAGAGGGGGCATAAGGAAATCTCTAGCAAAAAAAGCCTTCCCTTCTCTGAAATTAACTTCACTGTCATCAGCATTGCATTAAGCCTCAGTTTCCTGGATCAATATTTCAGTATTTCCTGTATTCTTGATGATATGGCCAATGTGAGGCACCATTTTTGGCTGCACTCAGCTTCTGTGAACGTCAAAGGAAGTCAAGGCTTGTGTAAGCTTTAATTACAATTAAGCAGGATATGCTCATTAACAACTCTAAGCCTAAGCTAACATTCATAATAAAAGGAAGTTACAGAAAATGGTGTGGCATGCCCTTTTCTAGATCTAGAAGGAAAGGGAAGGTGTTTGTTTTTTTTTTAAGCTGAAAACATCTTACCATGGTCTTACCAGCTGCTGTAGACAAAAGGAGAGAAGTGTATTAGCTAGTGGTGGTTTCTGCTGCATGCAGCAGAATAATTAATAGCTATTAATTCATTAATTATTATCTATTAAGCAGAATAGTCAATTCTGATTTCTACTATGATAGTTAGAAAAATTGAGATCTTATAAATGGGGTTAATTTTGGCTGTTGATTGTGTGGTATTTTTGTATATCGCATCAGGAATTCCTGGTTAGATTATTTCTTTATTGAAATTCTCTTTGTGTGAACCCTGATGATCTTTTCTTAGGTCTGGTGGTTAGATAGGTGGTGAAAATAATAAAAACATCCTCCATGGTAGTATGAGTCCTCTTCAACAGGTGTGATGGTATAAAACAGAGCCTGGGTGCTCGCATGGAAATAACTAAGCTATTCCTCTGAAGATTTAAGAATGTACAAGTATTTCAGCCATTCTCAAACAAGCCTACAGCCAAAGGGCTCTGTTAAACACTACCATGTTTGAGGTATCATCTGCCTCACAAAGGAGAGACTTTGTAACCTGTTTCAATTTTGGTTTTTTTTACTTTTTATAGAGCAAATAAATGGTCCTTCTGTTTCAAGAATAGCAATAATGAAAGGGGTAGTATGTGATTTCTTAATTACAGTCATGGGTAGGAATATACAGTAGAAATTCTCCATCTGTAGCAAGTAACTAATAAAGCATGGAAATAAAGAAACTCCTTCAAAGAAATATTTTCCCCATGTATCTCAGACTCCCTATCCTTCGTGGAGCCTGAAGGACCTTTCAGAAGGGTCTTTCTCAGTGTATTGGCCAAGAAAGAGTTTATGACCAGCCTATTGTAAACATTCACTTTGAATGCAGCTGAAGTTCAGAAAGATGACTCCAGATTTGTCACTGAAGAAATCCTTGAATTATTTGAAAATAAAGAGAATATTTATAGAAATGATCATACTCCTTCATGGTGATTCAAAATAAATTTGATACAGTTCCAATACATATTTGTAGAATACACCTCATAATTCTGCTAGCTTCAGAAGATCACTGTTATATGTGTCTTACATATTGATACCCATGCTAACTTTTCAGAGTGCAATGACAAGCAGTTTCAGAACAGTTTAGGGCACTAATCCAAGTCATCTGAGTTTGCTGGATGCACTTACACGAGTATGGCTCTTCTTGCAGCCTGTAGCTATTACAGCTGATATGTGCGAATTGTAGTTGGTCACAAGAACTTGGCAGGAAAGAAAATAAGAGTGTGGTTGTACAAACATGACTTCAGACATCCATATCTAAACAATTGAGCTTTTTATTCTATTTTAAATTGGGGAGGGGGGCACACGAGATAATTATTTTTTCTGTTTTGCTAAGAAAAAATGATCATTCTTAAGTAGCCAAATAAGGACAAGAATTACATGAGTCAGAACAAAGCATACAGTACTGCTAATAAAAAACAGTCAGAATTTTAAATCTGGGGCTGAAATTCACAGACTCACGGAGTTTCTAGGGTTGGAAGGGAGCTCTGGAAATCATCCAGCCCAATCTCCCCTGCCAAGGCAGGGTCATCTACAGCAAGTGACGCAGGAATGTGTCCAAGTGGGGCTTGAATGCCTCCAGAGAGGGAGACTCCACAACCTCCAGGGGAAGGCTGTCACAGTGCTCTGCCCCCCTCAATGTAAAGAAGCTCTTCTCGTGTTGAGGGAAGCTCTTGAGCTTCATTTTATGGCCATTGCTCCTCATCCTGTCGCAGGACACCACTGAAAAGAGTCTAGCAACCTCCTCCTCTTGGCAACCGCCTTTCAGACAGTTGTATGCATCAATGAGATTCCCTCTCAGTTGTAAACTAAGTCTGGAAGTACAATGAGGAGAGCTTGACCAATAGAAGCCTCTCTGTTTTGTCCTGGGGATGTCCTCAGTGCTGGTGCCTTCAAGGCACCAACATAATCTCTGTCAAGCAAGATGTAGACAATTCTGATTTTTATGCAGACACAACAGAGAAACAACTTTGTGTGCTCATGATGCATCACTTGTGCTTCCAGCAGATATTGTGTTCCAAGATCTATCTCACACATGAAAGCAGTCCTGTACAGTTACCATGACCTGCAAACAAAGTAGACAACAAATAAAATTTCAAAATGTTGCTGAACATTGTGCTTTTATGTCCTTATAGTTTTGTATGTTTTGGTTGTCCTTGGGGTGCCATTTTGTAGGCCCTTTCTTATCACTTGTCCTCCATCCTTTAAGAGAGAGGAATGCATGATTCATATGGGAAATGCCTAAAATGCATGCTAGAAAAGAAATATTGATGGGCAATGCTCCTCCGTCTCTTTTCATTCCTGTTTCAGCAGGGCTCCCAGCATGTTATTTAATTTTTTGTTAGTGATCTTTGGGAGAGCAGAAGTGCTCTCAAGGGGAGAAATTTTCATTAGTGTCAATTAGCTGACAGTCTTCAAGCCCTGTCTGGTTTGCACTCCCAGTTAAAACTAGCAGTTCTGTTATATTTGTTTTGCTGACCTACCTAAGCAGAATTTCTGAGCATTGAACTAGTGACATGTGACTGGATAGGGTAGTTCAGTATGACATACCTAAGAAGAATTATTCCATAAGGTTATTTTCTTCCACAGCATCCCTCTGAAATTACCATTCTGCCAAGCAGTGAGTTGCTTGCTCAGTACTCAGCTCCATTTACCTAGCTGGACTTTTTCCTTCCTTCAGTGTTCCTAAGGAGATTGTGATGGTTTTGTTTCCCCTCCTCATCTGACTGGTGAGAGAAGAACCGGTTGTACTATTTCTAATGCTCCTCCCCCCTGGTTTCTTCTTTCCTTCCTCCCCAGAGGGAAAGCTGTACTCTGCCACAGTGACCGACTTCCTTGCGATAGATGCGGTCATATACCGGAGCCTGGGAGACAGCCCAACCCTGCGGACAGTTAAACATGACTCCAAGTGGTTGAAAGGTAGATAAAAAAACAAGGCAAAATAAGCAGCATCTCTGATGAGAGTCTTGGATTTCTGACAGCCCTCTTCGTCATTTCATTTCACCAATGCTTTCTGGCGGAAAGAAGGAAGTAGATTACATCTCTTGCTTACTCTGATCTGTTTATCCCTTTCACTCCTCTCCTGACCCCAAGTTACTGGATTTGACAGAGGCTGTGAGCTGGGTAGATCAGAATATATATTCCAGTGAGCTTTCCAAGCTGAAATCCCCCAGTTTACGTCTGTTGGATGGAAAAGTTGGAGCTTGCAGGGCTCTGTGTGCTTGGGCTGTGTTTGAAAATATTCCTGCCACAGCACTGTTAGGTAACAATCAAGGCTTTATGAAGTATAGAAGGTTTGACCTGTAATGCTAAGATTCATTAATGAAACTAAAATTATGGGAATATTGCACAAAGCCTTTCTGTTACGGTTCTTAAGGATTGTACTGCTGCCATTGAATTAGGCCATTTTTGTGCTCTAAATGCTCTCATTGTTAAGGATTGTGCTGTTTAGCTTCATGTAGGTGTTGAGAATTGTTAGCATTTGGAGTGATTTTAACAGAGAGCAAAGCCATAGTTTCAAGTCTTTTTCTGCATGCAGAAATGTTTTGCCAGGTGTCAACTTTAGCTGTCCCACTTTGCTTGCTGCTACAGACACGTGTGGGCAGAAACAGTTACGTGGTTTGTTATTCCCTCAGCTCACAGCCTGCATGCCATAACGAGCAGTGCTTGGACCCCTCAGGCATACAGTTATAAATGCCTGTTTACCTTTCCTCTTACTCCATGCAGGGCAGACATATTAATGGCAGAGACTTAACTACCCTGCAGTGATGTCCTACAGACTTGTTCCCAGCTCTCCTGTCCCCAGACAGTGATTCTTCTGCAGCAGAGATTTGCTTGTTTTGAAAACTGATCAAGTTTGTCAAGCACAGACATTTCACCTCTGGATGATAAGTGTGAATGTGTTTGGCTTCTCTTTGCATTCTGTATCCTGTATGTGGTGCCTAAATCAGGTGTCTTGGGTTGCTGTTTGTTTTCTAGAGCCGTACTTTGTTCAGGCAGTTGACTATGGCAATTACATATACTTCTTCTTCCGGGAAATAGCAGTGGAGTACAACAGCATGGGAAAGGTAAGGGCAAGAACACTGCCTTGAATGACTTTGTCAGATTGAGGAGGAGGAAAATTTATGCTATTCTTGGACCAATGCTGTTATGAGTGACCTTGAAATGAGAACCATAAATCATGATGACAAGGTCAGCATTTTGAGAAGATTCCTATTGCTCAAGCCAAAAGGTTGGCTGGAGTGAAACATTGCACTGTCTTGAAAGGAAAATATGTGGTTTCTTACAGTGGCGGTGTGTGCTAGAGTCTCTTTTCTGAAATTACAGAAAGCACAAGGCTAATGTAGTTAGTTCAACATGGTAGATAATTGTTAAACACAGATTCCAAAGCAGGATGAAATTTTTCTGTAAGAAATATGAATTAGGGCGCTGAGTAAACAAGGGTAGGAATTTTGTGCTCTGCCGTCCTGCAAAGAATAATTAAACACTTTCTGCATTTTTGCTAATTTCACAATAGCTTTCTGACTAAGCAGTCAGAAAAGCTGACCAAGGTCACAAAGGTGGAGAGCAGGAATAAAAGCCCAGCAAGATTTGCATAGTTTTTAAGTGCTGAAAACACAAGAATCAGAGCAGCAGTGTGGGTTGCAGGGATTGTGAATATGAAATGTGCTTTTGTTTGGGGAAATAGAAAGCTAAGCAGTCTGTATGGAAATGAGTTTTATATGGGTTGAGAACAGATCTCCTGAAGGATTTATGGCTGTGTAGTAAATGCCACAGTCTTATCTTTCATAGCACACGGTTCCAAAGCTTAATTTTTCTGTTTCTTATTTGTCACAGATTATAGAAAAGTGATATTAAATTAGCACCTTGCTGTGTTATTCCAAATGTTTTAAAAGCAGTATTTCAATGAAGACTTTAGGTCAAGCAAACATTTCATTTTCTCCATTATTTTTGCTCTATTCCTTCCAGGTAGTTTTCCCAAGGGTGGCCCAGGTTTGCAAAAATGACATGGGAGGATCTCAGAGAGTGCTGGAAAAACAGTGGACTTCCTTTCTCAAGGCTCGGTTGAACTGCTCAGTTCCTGGCGACTCACACTTCTACTTTAACATACTGCAGTCGGTCACAGATGTTATCCATTTCAATGGCCGGGATGTTGTTTTAGCAACATTCTCCACTCCGTATAATAGGTAATAGCCTCAATAACCTTTTACCTTCTATTTCCTTTATGTTTTGCTTTTCACTGCAGTTCCTTTTTACTTTATTCAAGCACAAGAAGTGGTTGCTCCTACCACATAATTATTATGTACCCTGCACTCACCAATAGTTTGTGTTCAATTTTAAGGCACCCTGGTATTGCTTACTTCATACCTGATAACTTAGGGAGGGTTACAGCCATTTACTACCTGGGCACATTCCTCAGACATACTTTTCTTTACAAGGGAATAGTTCACACCAGCCACCAAGAAGTGTTTCAGTGTGTGACTTGCAGATTATTATTCCAAAGAGAGCATACAGTATTTTTTCCTCACAAAGAAATGACTGTGCCCATCCTGTCTGTAGCTAAACCTCCAAGAACCATGTTATCTCCTTCTTTTTGTTTTATGCATCCCTGGTGACTCTTGCATTGATCTTTGACCCTGCATTGACCCTGCTGCCCCCTGACTCTCCAGGGAGATCCAAGGTCTTGCTGGCTGGAAAGGAGGGTCCCCAGGACACCTATTTCATTGTTTGCATGGTTATCCAAAAGCGCCAGTTCATCTGTAGAGATTTTATTACTGTCACACGTTTTAGCGTCTTTCTCTGGAAGTTATTAGGAGAGTAACTGTATCTAATTATTGAGAACTCCCAAAGAAGTAAAAAAAAATAGTAGCTTTCTAATTAAAAAATATATCGCAGTTTCACGGAGTAACATTTGAGCTAAAAAAGGAATTTTATTGTTGAAATTCATTTAGTTTGCTGTACCCTTGCCACCACTTGACAAAGCCTGACCTCAGTAAGGTCATCCACAGAACTGACTTCAAATGAGAGTAAGCCTGGACCTGTAATGTAAAGTCACTGCTTTTGATATCAAAACAATAGGAACTGCAATGGAATAATTATGCCACGAATAGGGAATAGAAGGTTAAATTAAGATGATGTCTTTTCATGCAATCTGGCTTAATAAAAACAGGTGAACAAATAGAGATTCAACATCAGAAAATAGATTGTATCTTGCAATTATCTCAAAATTGAGATTGTACTCCCACAATGCTAGTATTTCCTGTGGTGTGTCATGAATAATTCTTTTCCTTAAGTCTTGCATTTTAGAATTTAAGTACTTGGTGTAAAAAGCAAAATATTGTTTTATAGGCTGCAGGTTTTGCCAGACATGGAAGATGACAGGAAGGCATATATCCTTGGGCATAGCTTATTAGCAGACCTGGCAGCCAGGAGGGCCAAACGTGTCCTGGGGTGCATCAGGAACAGCATCTCCAGCCAAGCAAGGGAGGGAATTGTCCCAGTCTGCTCTGCACTGGGACAGCCGCACCTCAAGCGAGGTGAGGCAGTTTTGGGTACCACAATATTAGAAGAATCTAAAGGTAAAGAAGTATCTAAAGGTAAAGGAGAGCAAGGAAGGTGGTGAAGGACTTGAGGGGAAGCCGTGTGAGGAGTGAATGAGGCCACTTGGCTTGTTCAGCCTGGAGGAAGGTAGACTGAGGGAAGACCACAAAGCAGCTCAGAGCTTCCTCATGAGGTGAAGAGGAGGGGCAAGCACCAATCTCTGCTCTCTGGTGGCCTGTAAGAGGACTCAAGGAAGCTGAGTCATAGAGGTTTAGGCTGGATATTAGAAAAAATAGTTTCTTCACCCAGAGGGTGGTTGGGCGCTGGAGCAGGCTCCCCAGGGAAGTTAACAAGCCAGACAGACCTCAAGGACCATCTGGACAATGCTGTCAGGCACATGGTGTGATTCTTGAGATGTCCTGTGCAGGAGGGTTGAACTTCAGTGATCCTTGTGAGTCACTTCCAGTTCAGGATATTCTGTGATTCTGTAGCTCTATGGAACCTACTTCTGACATAAATGCATCTCTCATTCCTCCTCCACTAAAGAAAGGTTGAAACAAATACCTTTGGTGTCTAGAACAAAGTTTCCTTCTAGACTGAAGTGGAAGAGATTCCTCAGTCTAATCAGAGGTCACTCAGGTAGAAACTAGTGTTGAGTTGTAGTCCAGTAGTTCAGAGGCGGCTTGGACCCCCTTGGCTGTGACCCACCGTGCTCCATCCTCACCACTGCATCATACTACAGACTGCAATCTGCCACCCTCACGAGTAAAAGACATTGCAGTCCTTTGAGCACACCAATGCCTCCATCCATGAGTAGTTGTGCATTGAGCACTTGTAGTTGTGTGTAACACACCTCAAGATTTTATGGTTGGTTTTTTGTATTTAGGACTCCATAGTGTGCAAGATATTCTAGCTGGAGTGGGTCTTGAGCTGTCTTTTAGGATGAGGTCCTCTGTGTGGCCAAATACACCCTTCACCATCTCTTACATCAACATATATGTGGCTGCTTCCATTTAAAACTCCTGCTGTGCAGAATCACATTAATATTGAGCTTTCAAGTTTCCTTCTATATAAAAAGATAAATCTGTGGAGATCAAAATAAAACTACTGTACTGTCTCTCAACTTGTTGTTTTTCTTCAGTAAAAAGCATTTTGAAATTGTTTACTATTCAAATTGTTGTTTTTCTATCAATTTATATACCTTTAGGAGTTTAGCTTAATCCTCTGTAACAGTATTATAGTTCCTACATTTTTTCTTTGATGTATAATAACCTACTAGCTAAGAGCAGGATTGAAAGCCTCAGCCAGCTGGGTTCATGCTATTTACCCAATAAAATCAGGTGGTGGGAGTCAGACATAAATACAGTAGTTCATGTGCAAAGTTAAAAAAAAAAAAGGCGATAAATTAATATTTCATGCTTCCAAGTGACTGATCATGCTGAAGCTATACGCCTTTCAGAAAGTATGTGGGTAAGAAATTAACTGTGTGTGGACAATGCTGTTGTGCAGTTGCATTTAAGCATCCAAAAAACTGAAATATGCAATGTTATGATCTTAAAATAATATAAAATTTGTTTCTATAAGCTCTTTATATTTCACTGAGTAGAGCAAACTCCTGAGCATAGTTAACTCTTTTTCATTGGGAACACTTTGTGGATATCAGGCTGTGGGAGCATGAACGAATGACATGTAAAAGCCAGGTAAATGGCACAGTGCAGCAAGCTTCCAGTTTCATTAGAACCAGCTTCTGAATTATCTGCAATGTGTTTTTTGAGGCATGGGAGGGACTACAAGAGTCGGTACTGAGAGATGTTGTGCCTACTGAGTAATGGGTTCTGAATGATACTGGCATGGTACTCTTCATGCATTGCCACTGATAGCCAAAGTTCCACCAATTCTTTCCCTTCTTCAAGATTATTGCAATTACTTCTTTCTGTAGAAGCTTTGAATAAAATTCTCTTGGAAGGAGCTGCCTGCTGATTGGTATTCAGGCTTTTCCATGGGGTTGGCTTTTCCTGTTAATACTGGATTCAGAGTTCAGTATTGAGTAAAGGAAGGCTTCTGTAGAGCATATTTTTCACTCAAGGTTTTATGCATAACTGCAGAATTAGTAACAATTTCTGGGAAATGTCACTTTGCAGCATCCCTGGCTCTGCAGTCTGTGCCTATGACATGCTTGACATTGCCAATGTGTTTACTGGGAGATTCAAAGAACAAAAGTCTCCAGACTCCACATGGACACCAGTTCCTGATGAACGAGTGCCCAAGCCCAGGTATGTTTAATGTATAGTGATATTATTCAGTTCCTTCATGCAGGCTACAGAGGCTTTTTAATATTTTGAACAGCCTTGCAAGGTGCAGATACAATTATACATGTTGAAACAATAAAGTAAAAGATGAGCTGAATTTGGATCTAAACTGTGCAATAGTGATTTTTCCACTTACATGAGATTTGTGTAACATGTATCAGGCCAGCATCAGATCAACTTGTTCATAATAATCACTTAAGAGTGGTGTGAGTTACACAGTTGTTGCAAATTGGTTCAGTAACAGATATATCTAATTACAAAGCCTGAGCCAGTTCTGCAGTTTGCTGTTCTATGATTAACATGAAGTTTAAGTGCCACAGCGGATGATTTATGGAGAGCAAAAAAGAGCATTCCACCAAACTGGAGATTCAGTTTACCTCATTCCTCCTCTGAGTTGTTTTCCCCACTTCCACATGTTTGCATGCATCTCCTCTACTACCTTCTTCATATTTCTTACAAGTACCCTTTCAGGCAAGTTGCTGTTGACAGACACTTGTTAACTCGTTGACACCAATGGCATTTTGCTGTGAGATATTGAGATGCATATAGATAAATCAAATTCATTTATCTCACTTAAGCTTTACCACTCTATTGCATGTTTTACATTGCTTGTGATAGCTTAAATAATTTCAAAAGAAAAAAAAACATCTGAAGTACTCTGTGCAGTGCTGAACACCAGAAGAATATAAAGCTGTTGGGAGTATCCAAAGGGGGGCTACAAAGATGTTGAAGGGCTTAGAGGGAAAACCATGAGAGGAGTGGCTGAGGCCACTTGACTTGCTTGAAGAAAAGGAGACTTGAGGGGAGCCCTCATCACAATCTACAGCTTCCTCATGAGGGAAAGAGGAAGGGCAGACACTGATATCCTCTCTGTGGTTACCAGTGACAGGACACAGAGGAATGGCTTGAAGTTGTGTCGGAGGAGGTTTAGGTTGGACATTAGGAAAAGGTTCTTCACCCAGGGAAGTGATTTGGCGCTGGAACTTGGGCTCCAGGGAAGTGGTCACAGCACCAGTCTGACAGAGCTCAAGAAGCTTTTGGACAGCACTCTCATGGCACATGGTGTGATTCTTGGGGTGTCCTGTGTGGGGCCAGGAGCTGGACTTCAGTGATCTTTCTGGGTTGGTTCCAGCTCAAAATATTCTATCAGCTTATGAAGCTCCGTGGTGGACACTGAGCTTCTTCCTAATCCATCATGTTTTGGATTTGCCAAGTGTAGTATTACTGTGTTGTCTGTATTCTGAAGTTGTCATTCAAGAGAAGAGCTTGGAGGTGACTGGAAAATCTGGTAAATTCTGTGTCTATTTTCAGTCTGAGCCTTAGCTTCTAGCAGTGCTGCAGGATTTTCTTCTTCATTTTGCAGTGTTTCAAACAAGTGGTTGATGCAATGGTCTGCCTTGGGGGTGCAAGGCTGCATGATGACTCCAAGGTTATTTGTTTGGACCTTGCTGAGATATGTCGGCGGAGAAGGGGAAAAGAAGGAGGAGGAAGTGGGAAAGAAGAACAGAAAGTTGCATTACGAGTTTGGGATGGGCCAATAGCAGGCTAACTTTTATGATGAAGATGGGATAATATTGCTCTTTCTAAGCCTGAAGGACATAATGTGAATTGTGAACAGTATTTAATGTAACATTTATCAATCAATCTGCTTAATATAAATAATCACTACTTCTAGCTCATGCTGAAGTACATGATAGGCACCTTTGAAATAAGGTCATTTTTGTCTGGGTTTCTCAGTATGATGCAGAAACATTACTGCCCCTATTGATCCTAACATTGCTCAGAAAACTACCAGAGCCCTTCTGAGGTCTCACTTCTCTGTTTGGCCAGACAGCAGGTTTGCTGGGATTTATGTTGACTCAATTAAACCAGTTTTGAGATTAAAACAGGATTAATCCAATCATGCTATTAGGATTTAGGAGTAAATAGGCCTCCAGATTAGGTACACAGAAACCGTAGACACCACGGTGCCAGAAGGTGCCAGGCTGTTCCCTTGAGTTCTCTGGGAATGTTGTCTCATGGGTCAATGCCATTGCAAGGACCTAGGGATCCAGTCATGCCCTTGATTTTTCCTTCTCTCCATCTGTTGCTAGTTCTGCATGCAATTACAAGACAGCTGAAGTATTTCGGATATGAGGAGGCAAGAGTACACACTGTCTGCATGTGATGTTCCTTGCTCAGCTCTTGTGGGACCAGACTTGTTAACACAGCTAGCTCCTTCGAGTCCTGTGCTACCTTCCCACACAAGATTTATTTATCTAATATTTGATTATTTCTCTAAATCTGAGCAACACAGATGATAGGACCAGTCCAGTATTTTGTTCAAGTTGACATTACTCTTGATGTCGATGCCTTTACCCACAACAGAGTAGATGAAAATTGGATGATGTAATGTGTTTATGAGTGAGTGGTCCCTATTTCATCTTCCCATCTCACACTGGCCCAAAGGTTTGAAGAATCACAGTGCTCTGGAAAATGGGATCAAATGGGCCTTTTATTAAAGAAAATTATCTACACAATATTAACAAGCAAAACATTTTGCTGATTCTTTGAGAGATGGCCTGTCCAGGCAAGAAGATTGCACTACATCTGAGGAGCAGGTAGATTTTAGAAATAGCATGAGCAAATTTGCATTTAAGTTGTTAAAGAATGGCAAATATCTTTTCAGTGAAAGTTTTCAATTAGCTACATTCTTGAATAATTTCATCCAAATTGAACAAAGGGTAAAAACAATGTTTACATGGATGCTATTCGGTTTGTCTTCTTTAATAATCCTGTTAAAACAAATTAACTTCCTACTGCATTATAGGGACTTCTTTTATTCCAGGAGAGAGCAGTCAATTAGGCCAAGTTACAGATCAGAAAACACCTGTGCAATTTGGAAACATCAAGCCAAATGCGCACATGCTGTGATTACATTCCATATGAATGGATAAATTACAAAAGTGTGCATGTAGTCTCCTGGATGAAAAAATGACTGTGTGCTCATAAGTGACACATGAAGTCCTTTTAAATGGAGGACAGAGCAGGATTTTAGGCTTCCCTTGAGGTGCTGAACAAGTCCACCACACTTATCGATCCCAGTACAAGTTAAGCTCCTGTAAAGCACATCATATTTCAGTGAGTGCTTCATCACAAAAGGAAGCTTGCCCTCCATGTCAAGTAAGTTTTCTGGCTCTACTGTCTTGTTTTATATAGGCCTGGTTGCTGTGCTGGCTCTACATCATTAGAAAAATATGTAACATCTAATGAGTTCCCAGATGATACTCTGAACTTCATCAAAACACATCCGCTGATGGACGAGGCTGTACCTTCCATTGTCAACCGGCCCTGGTTCCTGAGAACGATGGTCAGGTACGTGCTCCACGTCAGCTCCTGTCCGCGCCGTAGCGTCAAGCCGTGCTGACAGCCTGGCTTCAAATACCTCCAACTCTGTACATGTCCTCAGTGTCCTGGGCATGAATCCAGCTCGGAATGGTGGCAGAGCTGAGCAGATGCTGCGGAACTCCCTGAGGAGCTTTCAAGATAGGAAAGACCTCAGTCTTTTCCAACTGTGCTGTGCTGAAACCGGATGTTGTAGGAAATGCTGTGCGGGGAAGGTTTAATCACCTTTTCGCTTACGGGTCAATGTTTGAGACGGCTCAGTAAAAACTTCAGGCAAGGATCAGCAGACAACTCAGGAATATAAGTGCACAGGATACAAACACATCTGCCAGGATATGTTCGCAGGATATGTAGATGTCTGTCAGGTTATGTACTGGTAAGCTTTAATGTTTGCAGAAGTCTATAGGGCAGAAGTAATCACAGAATCTGCATCCTTTCTATGGCAACAAGAAAAAATAATAACGGATTTAACAAAGACTCATAAATCAGCAAGTGTTAAATACACCAACCCCTTCCTATCAAAATACATTCCCACTCTCTGCTGTGGTCATTATACTACTTATCTACCCTGCAGCAGTGAACAGAATAATGTGACTAACTTTTGCTGTATTTTCCTCTCTTCCCCTGAACAAAAGTAGAATATTGTGTTGGGCACTTAGCTCTGTGGAAGGATCTGGTTTTGTTTCAGTAATGTATCTCATGTCAGGTTTTTCTGTCAGATTCTGTACCTCTAACCAAAGACGAGAGTAGCAAGCTCCACAGAGTGCTTCCCTTTGATAGGCAGTACCATCCACCTGGTACCAAACCACCAGTATACTTGTTTTCAATAAATTGTGCCACCCCAAGATTTGACTTCACCTCAGGGCTGAACTTGCTGGGTGGCGGTTGTGTGATTATTTTTAGTGAGGTAAAATTATGTTTAGCATCTTACTCTTCAACTGACGCAGCTTTTCCTGACAAAACAAGTTGAGCCTAGTTCAGCTGCTTTTAATGTGACAGAGCTTGAAATTTTAGAAACAATTCACTCTGCTGATTCTCTATCCCGTCTGAAGAAATCACCAGGCTTTTGGAAGGATAATTCCTAAATGCCCTCAGGCTCCTAGCACCCCCTCAGCTTTCTGAACTTCTAGACACTTCTGAACTTCTGGACACTTCTGCTGGCTATTGGATGTGTGGGTATGCAAACACGTGAAAATTCCCCAGCGTCTGGGAAGCCAAATTGGTACAGTCTGTGTTGATTTATAGTCAGGTAGGAAAAGTGCTTAAATGTGTTTTATGGTTGCTAGAAATCTACCATACAGTTATCTGACACGAAGAAAGTGATTAAATAAATGACATTTTTGTGATTATCTCTGTGATTTATCTCTGAAAATGCTCTATTGTTTTAGATATCGCCTGACCAAAATTGCTGTTGACTCTGCTGCTGGGCCATATCAGAACTATACCGTGGTTTTCTTGGGGTCAGAGAAGGGAATCATCCTGAAGTTCTTGGCACGGACAGGAAACACTGGTTTCTTAAATGACAGCCTTTTCCTGGAGGAGATCAATGTTTACAATCCTGAAAAGTGTGTATCTGATTCTTTGTACTCATGTATGGGTGACTTTGAACTTCTGATTTCCCAGAGAATAATTTGTCCCATGGAAACGGAAGTGGTTAGAGAAGCCAAGTTTTTTTGGTAATTTTAAATTGTTTAGGGAGGGGATGTCTGCTTATCAGTCTCTACATTGCAATAAGATTTTTTTATTCAGTCTTTGTAGAAAATAGCCCATCCTATGTAGCAGCTGATGGATAATTAAAAGTGAAGTTCTGGAAAGGAAGATTAATTTTCTAATCCTATAAAAAACCCTGATTCCTCTCCAAATAACTCAACAAGCAGCAAGCTACTCTCCAAGGGAAATTTTCCACATTTCAGTCTTCCTCAAATATGCCTAAGGGGGCTTTGAAGTGAGCCATAATCATGCAGAAATTTCAGCTACTTTGAGTGCTGGAGAAGAATAAACACAAAAACGAAGGGCCGTCAGAAGCTTGTCTGGTGTGCTGTCGCTCCCAAATTCTTAACTACCCCATGCATTTTTAATACTTGCTTATATGTCTGTCAGTATTTTCAGTGGCTATTGTGTGTTCTTTTCCCCCCGACTTGTTCAACTCTACCTTTCTTACGGATTTTTTGGTGGAAGATTTTTGTCATCTTATTTTTTGGGCCTGGGGGACAATTAGGGTTTCCCCTGGCTTCCCAGCAGAGCCCACTTGTAACCACACCCCGCTTTTACCCAAATCAGGTGCAGCTATGACGGCATGGAGGACAAGCGGATCATGGGCATGCAGCTCGACAAGCCCAGCAGCGCCCTGTACGTCGCCTTCTCCACCTGCGTCATCAAGGTTCCCCTGGGACGCTGCGAGCGTCACGGCAAATGCAAAAAGTAGGTGCTGTGGTGGCTGCCAGGGGCCCGGGCGGTGGGCGAGCTGCAGCACTCCTGAATGCCACCTTGTGCTCTTCTCTCCCAAGGGCCTGCATAGCATCCAGGGACCCCTACTGCGGATGGGTGAAGGAGAGCGGGGTGTGCACGCAGCTGGTCCTTGGCTCCAAGTGAGTAAGGGCTCCGGCTGGATGGGCCACGAAGGTCTGGCAGTGGTGCCAGGCAGTCTTGGGCAAAGCTATTTGAAACATGAGGCTTTTAGAGAGGGAAAAATGTGGGAAGTGTTTGTTTCTATCTTATTTGCATTCACCTCCGAAATGTCTCACAAATTTTTTTGATGTGAAGAGTCAGCTGACTGGTAACTGCTGAAAGAGAGGAAGAAGAAAATGAAAGAGCTGTATTAAGGTCCGTGCATTATTGAAAGGAGTGAATTGGATGGATATGTCTGGACCAGCCTACACTGGAGCCATCAGAGCTGATTAAAGAGGCAATAGAATCCAAATTAAATTACTGAAGTAATTTGTCCACTGAAAACAAAACCAGTCCTTCTAATTTACTGTGCATTACTAAGAGGAATAACAGAGCACAGTAAGGGCTTAAAACAGATTTAGAGAAGTGCTGGATCTCCCTTCGCTTAACAGTAGAATTTAATTATTTTATGATAATGAAAGTCTGTGAAGGTTACAGGGAGCAAACGCACTTCAGAGCTCACATTTCATGGCTACTCCTGACAAAACACAGGACTGCCCACTCTGAGCTATCAGCTGTACTCCCTCATGGTAGTAGTGGAAGTCACAGAATCACAGAGCCTTGACAGCCCTACGTCTGATGCCACTTAACCTTGCTTCTCTACAGGTCCTCACTATATAATGGACAAATTACAATCCCTGTGCTTCTGTCTTGTTCTTAATTTGCTGATAGCCACCATCTGCTGGGGTTGCTGTAGCTGTATGTGTCTGTATATGCTTGACTACAAAAGTGTGGGCTGTTCCTGATTTGACATTTGATAGGATAATGTTAAAATGTACCTGCGTCCATATCAGGTTTTTCATCACTCCAAAAAGTGCTTGAGGCTTCTTCAATTTCCATGGCAAGTTGTAGGGGATTTCCATACCTCAGTTTTTAGAGCAGCTCCCACTTTCATCAATAGATCCAATGAGACAGAGGCTTTGCAGCTTGCAGTGATGAAGTCCAAAAGTGAGCAAGGCAGCCCATGTTCTGTCCAGCGCTTAGGAAGGGAGTCCAGATCAGCTGTGAAGGTGTCTGGTGAAGTTCTAAGCTAGCCAACAGGAGGCAGAGATGTTAGTCATCCTCCAGGAGTAGATGACAATAGAGCAGGTGTTTTAAGAACGCAGAGTTAGAATGAGTTGTCTGCAAGGGTAATTATGCCCCAAGGGCAGGATCCTAATATAGGCAAGGGCTTGTATTTGGAAGTTTTCCAAGGTCCTTGTCATTCACCTTTGACCACACAGGAAATTGGAAGAACAGCTTCAATAGTTATCCAAAATCACAGAGAGCTTGGGAGCATAAGCTGAGCACGTCAGCTAGAAAAGCATGTGAGTGTTTGTCAGTAGAGCCCCTGAGGTAAAAGGAATACCTCTTGTGGGATGGACCTTATGTCTTGAGCCTCATCGGGTGCTGTTCCTACGTGATTGCTGAAATTCAGGCTTTTTCCTCAAGCACAGTCCCTGCCCAATGAGTTGGCTTCCTTCTCACACCAAAGTGCCAGTGCGCCTGATCTACTCTGTGCACAGGTTAACGTAGAGTTAGTGGTGCTTCTGATACCACCCTATATTTAACAGTTTAAAAAATGCAAGTCTTTTCTTCCCTTGGTAACGAGGCATGCTGTGGATTTTTAAAATGTAATAATATAAAGGAAAAGTATTATCAGAAGCCAAGAAATCATTAAGCAATGATGAATAGCTCAAATGTGTATATTGCGGTTTTTCAGCCTTTGTGTGGAATTTCCAAAGAAATGGCCAGTTTCACAGGAGGGATTTATTTCAATTGAACATGTGATAGTTTCTTTCTGATTATGCCTATGACTTTTGTTATTCATACTGTTTTGTTTCCTTCTTTTATTTAGACTGGCATTTGAACAGGACATAGAACATGGCAATACAGATGGCCTGGGTGACTGCCAAAGTAAGCAAAGCTTTTACCTCTATTTACCATGTGTCACAGTATCCTTCTGAATGCCTCAAATCACCATTACCTGTCAGGCATTCTTTTGTAGCCAGGACAGGGACAGCAACGTAGCTAATGGTGCAGGTTCAGAAGAAGAACTGTTGTTTAAAAGTGTTTGAGGAAAATAGCCCAGTTCATGTGATTTATAAAAACACTGGACTTCAGAGTGGTTGCATAACAAGAAAAGCTCAGCTCTAGAGGATATTGATTACAGCAATGGCATAATGAATTGGGGTCAGTTTCTTTATTAGCCCTGGTGGTTGGGTTGTTTATGTAAACGTACAGAAGTGGCTTGGTTTTTTGGTGTAGTCTGTGACTTGGACTACATTCCCATGCAGCACAGTAAGACAGAGAAATATATCTTCAGCTTTGGATCTGGATCAAGAAATGACAACAGCTTAGTTTGTGAATCTTGGGGAATTTTACATACAGTCTGGACAACTTCATAGTATTAGGGTCAGGTACTATTGGCACTGCCCAAGAAATTTTAATAGTAAACCTTTAGTACTGACAGCATGAGCTGGAAGCTTAAACACAATCTTTAAACATTTACTGGTTTGTACTGAAATGCTTAAAAGTGCATAGGTTGCACTGCCTGCAAAGAAACCTTGCTGATTTCTGAGCCTTCAGGAATACCAACATCTGTGTTCAGGACAGCTCTTGTTCCAAATGTTCTCACCAAGGTTGGTCTGATTCTGAGCTATAAATACTATTTATTAACCTCATGAAATCAAGACTCTCATTCTTCTCAGTGTAATTTGCACTGATGCAATAAAACTGATGAAGCTGAGGAATCAATGTACAGTGAGAGTCATTACTTCTGCAACACAGAGAAAAATTACAGAGGGCTAGACTGTGCCATGGGACAGATGCTCTGGAGAAAGCCAGAGCCTTCTCATGCCTTGTGCATCCTTATTCAAGAGGCATTAATTACTCTCATCAGTGTGCTTGGAGGAGTAGAAGTATTTGAGCCTCTGTCCTAAGATAGGGTAATACAGACCGTTGCAAAGATTTTTGAAGGAGGTGTACAGATAGGCCTCCCCTCTGTTCCCCTGTAAAATGGGTTAGCACCAAAATCAGGCCAGTTCCCAGCTGGTGTATCCCCACCCTTTTCAGCCAGTTCTGCTCTCCTTGGGCAAATAGGTTAGGCAGGAAGTGGAGTGTACTGGATATCAGTTACATATAAAAGGAGGGTAGGAAATTATTCAGGAACATCACATTGTGCTCATGGAGAGAGATCTGCCTGTGTAGAGGGAGCAACAAAGCCCATACCCTGCTTAAATCCCTCTTTAGCCCTGAATGGTGCATTGAACCTTGACACTGCACAGGGGTGGATTTCATTCCCTGCCAACACAGCTGATTTTATTACTTCATGTGATCTTGGGTCACCTGAGTTTTACCCTCATTGACTCACATTGCTGGCTGCATCCCCTGCAATGCCTTGCCTTAGACTGGGATTTACAAGGAAAGCAGGGGGGACACTGGCCCTCCCTCCTTCAGTAGGTCCTGTACAGAGCTGGTCATGAGCGCTTTCAAAGCCAGACATTGTTTTGGGGTATGTCTGAATATTAGTTTTGTCTGGGTCCTTCCCATACTAATCACATGCTTATAAATATCAGCTGAAACATTAACGCTTATTAGCAGCAAACTACTTAAAAGAAAAAACAAGATACAAATAATGATTTTTCCCCTGTTATTTGTCTTTCAGATTCCTTCGTAGCCCTGAATGGTAAGGAAGTTCTTAGTTTCAATATTTATTGACAGCAAATCCATTTTGGAGGAATCACATTTTACTAAACTTTAAAATATTTTCTACTTTTGTTATATTTAATGTTTCTTCCCAATTTATTTTGTTCATAGACATTTCAACTGCTCCACCTGATCAAAAAATGTCTTACTACACAGTGTATGGTCAGTTTATGAGTGTTTTTAAAAATTCTTCCCAAATCCTTGTGTTAGCTAGTAGTATCTGTACTCAAATAGTTGTTACCCCATTTTACTTGTTTTGTCTTGGTTTTGAGGGCCCGATTCACTAATCACAACTAGGACTAAGTCATACCTCTTGGTTTTCAATCCCTCTTTTCTTGTCTTTCCTCAAAACTGTCTCCATTGAATTAAAGTCAGATAAGGCCTATTTTAATGGCATGCCAGCAGACGTGATTAAGAGCATGCTTCATCTGAACACTCAAAGAAACACTCGGGTGCAGTGATGCATCTTATCTGTTCACCAGGACAAACAAGATCGTAGCTCACATCCCACTTATGAGCTGTCCAGGCTGGTGTCATTACTGCTACATCAGCCAGTCAGAGATACCTCAGGGAAAGCAGAACTACCCCTGGGTTACAGAAAGATCTCTCTCATAAGGAAAATTAACCTTTTACCCATGTGGTTTGAGACTGGATTATGCCTCAATTCCTGAAGGTTCTTGTCATTTCTAGGGTGAGTCATTTATGTTGTCCATTCAAATTTACATAGCAAATTAAATGACCTGAACTGAAGAGGATCTTTTCTGCAAGCCTAGAGTAGCAGGTTCCCATGAGGCAGCTGTTAATCTGTGCTTATAGTGCTTTCTACCACTTTGTTCTGCATATTCAGAAATAGATTATGCTGTTTCTTGGAGTAAAGAATAAATTTTTTCATGAGGAGTCACTGCAGAATAAATAATCACTTGAAATTCAAACCTAGACATATATTGCAATAGCTTTTCTTACAGACATCCTGAACAAAGACAAGTACTCACAAGCTGAGAGCTGCCAGTGAAGTCAATGGCAAAATTCCATGAGAGGTGGGAGCTTCCTTGTGAAGTTCCTCTCAGGCTGTACAAGACTAGCAGTTCATTAGGGCTAGATCAAATTCACCATAAATTTGGCTGAACACAGCAAGAGGTAGGTTAATGTGAAGTTGTGATGAACTTCTAATTGATCCTTTCATCTCGTGCCTGCAGAGCATGTAGGTATGAAACTGAACCAATGACAGCTCAGTACAGCAGAATGTAAATAACTGGAGGCACAGTAATGCTGTTCAACCTTTGTAAAAATAAAATCAAATTCCCCCTACTGGTTCTTACCAGGAAATGAAAAATGTGCAGGTGAAACTTATTTGAAGGTATGGTAATGAAAATCAGTGAAGGGAATGTGCAAAATCAAAGGCAAGCTGAGACTTTCTGATATATGGAAGACCCACAGTTTCATCTGCACAGACGGTTTATGCTTTCTTTCATTGTGAAATTGCTGTATTTCCAATGCACAGAACAGTAATTGAAGAAGAGTAATAAAATCCGTGCTGCTGAATGTGAAGGTAAAGAGAGTGGCTTTGGGTATAGTGCTGATGTGCCAGAAACGTTCTAGATATCCCACTTGCATGTGAATTCCATAGTTTGCAGAGTTATAGCTGTGGAACTGTGGTTCTGAATCCTGCCAGCTAGAGTATTACTAGGTACTTTAGTAAAAACTGGTATTTTCATCTGACCAAGAAAGCAGAAAAGTACTTCAAGTGAGCAGCAGAATGAAAAAAGCTGTAGTCCAAGAGAGTACAGTTAACAAAAGAGAGTACATTTTACTCTCCAGAAATGTCAAGCTCAAAAAGAGACTCCATAAATGAACCCAGCTTTTAAAGCAGGACCTCACAGACAGGTGCAATGGAGAAACACTGACCCAGCCTTAGCATGGGTTCCTGTTCATGTCCTGCCTTTTATGATTTATTTCATTGACCCCTCTCAGGTACATCCTGATAACATGGTCTCCATGCAAGTCAGCTCCCCTTTTATTGGTTTAGTTAAAATGCCTATTCTGATATTTTTGCAGTTGGGCTTTCTTTTCACCTGCCGCTTGTGACCTTCTATTGATCTTCCACATCAGGGTGCAAAAATTCCAGGATGAGGTAGTAAACCAGTCTCAGTAAACATGTTCATGTTCAACTGTAGAGACTGGTCTGAGTAATTTTGCATCTTGAAAAAAACAAAAAATTTATGATTTATGTATTTTGATGTTACTGAGTACTGTTTAATGCAAAGGTAAATGGTATCTCACAATAGATCAACCCTCAGAACACCGGTACCAGAATGCCAACTGCGAGTGAATGCTCGGTGGGCTAAATATACCCAAAGTCATCTGAAGCTCCAAAAGTCATAAGGCCTGATGCTCTTCAGTTATGCTGCTATAAATCATCCCCCTTCAACAGACTTACTGCCAATCTGTAGCAGTGTGAATAAAAGGAGAACCAAGCCCTTAATCTTTGTGTTCTTGGCACCAGCCTCCTCCTGATTTCGGCACATGGACTCTCTTCCGAAGGCAGTCTCACATGATCAGTTGCAAACAAGAGCTAAGTCCACACAGGTGACTCAATTGACACCCTGAAGGTCTGGATGCAGAAAGTCAGACAGAAATTATCCAGGAACCGCATATTTAAACAAGGAGATTAAGCTAGATCACTCTGCAAAAGTCTCAGCAGCTTCAATTACCTTTGGAAACATCTATTCTTAGTGAATTGGGCCCTTATATTACCCCCTAGCCATAGTCCTTTCTCCCTCTATAGTATTGATTTAACTTTCCCTCTAATTGTCTAATTAGATTGCTATAGCTGTTAATAGGATAGCGTGCAGATATCTTAACCTCTGAGATTCTAATGACTTGTGCATATTAGTCCAACTATCAAATACTGATAGTATTGAATCTCTGTCTTTGTTTTAAACCTGAAAAAAAAACCTCTTTGCATTTTACAAGTGCACTTCAGAACAAGCTATAGTTTCAGAAGTGCAGCCTTTCTGAATCATTATCTGTGCTCATAAGCACTAAGTGCTTTTACTCTGCCTCTGTTACTTGATTACGGCACTCCAAATGAAAAGTTTTTCCAAATAATGGAAGCACCTAAACCAGATTTTTTTAAAGTATGTCTATTTGATTTTTACATGTTTTCTTTAAACAAAGACATTTGAAAGGTGCTATGTGTACAGTTATTTGGATGCTTTATTTTAAAACAAAGGCAGAATTGGTTTTTCAGATGTTTTTGTATTAACCATTATTAACACAGAGGTACTGGCCACATCTCAGATGTGCTAAAGCCTCGTTAAATTTTAACAAATTTTTTTTGCAAGTTAAGAGTGGTAAAAAATGGTGTAATGGGGAAAAAAGGCCCACTATATGTTGAGAACTATATATTGTATTGAAAGTGCTTGATAATGGCTGTGTGTGAGAGGGCCAGGACTGGGTTGCCTGCCACTTCAGTCTTTTCTCTCTTTATGAAAGAAACTTAAATAGGTCATACATTTGTGGTGCTGCTCTGCTCAGAGGTGAAATTCACCCTGTGGGACTGACTATTCAGGACATTGTGATACTGCTTACAGGAGCAGTACCACTGCCTAGTAGTGTTTGCAAATACAGCTCTAACACAACTGGGATGGGCTATTAAGGTTTAATCTGCTCCTGCCCTGCTTCCTCAAAATCCAGTGGAAGAAAGTTTGTCTCAATTAGCTGTGTAAGCTTGCTTCTCAGTGTGTACTAGACTAATACATTAGTAACAGAGAGAACAAATATACTGATTCCTTGTATTTGTGTGGAACCCCTCTCTACCTAGTGACCATCTGGTACACATTAATAGCTTCATGAAGCCTTAACTTTCCATTACCAGGAAGTTCTTCGTGTATTGGCAACATATGGTTCAAGAATTTTTTTTTCCCCCCTGAAAAATGTGTCCCTTAAGCATATACTTCCTCTAGATTTCTGTATTATGAAATGTTTTTCTTTAACTATACTTAGAGCTTTTCCCTAGAACTCTTCTTTTAAGCACATTTAAAAGTGCAAGTGTCTGGAGAGAGATATAGGTATATAAATGCATATCAAACACAGGCATAAAATATGATTGCTGCTTGGCAAGATTTTCTTCTCTTTTACCCCCTTATCAAGCAATGACTAATTGTGTTCTTATGCTGAGTGCAGCACTATGTGTAAGCTGACCAAGTACTGTACACATTATTGTTGTTGCTGAATGGGGTATAATCTTGAAGACTGGAACCCCATGAATGTTTGCACTGTGGTTTAATCCTTAGGGAAAAGAAAACATGAAAATTCCATAATTTCTATTTTCTAGCCTGTTCTCTGCCCTGTTATTTGTTTTGTTCCTTGAGGACGAGCATGGGAGTTGACAAGCGTAAAATAGTGAATGCTTTCAGGATCCAGCATATTCTTACTTCAAGAAGGAGATGTGTTTTCAGTTGCTGGACCTCTACCAGTCCCTGCAGGACTGCTGTGGAGCAGACAGCACATTTGGATTGGAGTTCAAACAGAGTCCTCTCTCTGTGTGCTACCACTGTCCCCAGCCATGATGGGGCTTATGGAAACCTTTTAAAAATGCATCACATTTGGCTTCTGTATTTGGGTGACATTCAAAAAACTCTGTCTTAACAAAACACAGCATTTAATTTGCTGCTTTAAGAAAAGATGGTGGGGAGAAAACACACTTTCTACCATGAGAGGGTAAAATATAATCCACTGCCCTTGTCAGTATAAAACCTTCAGACTGAGCTAAATTGTGTTAACAATTAGTTGTAGTTGAAGGGCGGCATCATGGTGAGAACACTGTAAATTTAACCAATTTTCCTTTCTAAGCATGCAAGTTAAAGGAGTTCATTGTGACCATGTCCTACACTATACATAGTCCCAAGTGTTCCCCTATATAATTCAATTCAGTAAATCAAAATGGCTCCTCAAAAACTTACAGAGGAGCACAAACATTTTTTTACTCTAAAGTCATTAATATTCATTAATGATATGATTCTTTAAATCATATCATCTTAATAGAGTTGCAGCATTTTGCTGACTTCGTCACTAGTTCAATGCCATGAAGCTGGTGAAAGGGCTGGATAAAAAGAATCATGTGGGTGCATCTGAAAGCTTGGGGACATTACTGGCCAATATTTAGATTTTTGATTGTTGGAGTAGAATTGAAGATCTAGGTTCATCATCTCATTCTAGACTTCTGAGAGCTGGCGCTGTATGGCTTTAGAAGCCATTTAAAACAGCATTTTTAAGATGCAGCTTTCAAAAGCTTAGTGGTTATCCAGGAGCTGTTTAAAATAAACTACAGAAGCACAGGCTCTACCTGCCCAACTCTGTGCCTTCTGTGTGAGGCTTAAAGTTCAGCTCTTTGTGTTGATCTGTCTCTGCCCCAGTGAGTCTCAAATTATTTTTCTGAGCAGTGAAGCAAGATCAAGGAAAGGAGCAGGGAGAGTGTCCCTGCTAGGGCAGCCTGTAGCCTGGTGATTGGACTCCTCTCCAAGTGAGATTCATCTAAGGAAGGAAAATTAATTTGCTGGGCTGTTCAAAAGGAGACAGGAGAAAGGAGGGCTGCTGTCAGTCTGTCTAGTGTTATCTGACGAAAAATGTTATATGCCATTCTGTCTGTGAATAATCCAATTCTGTTAGTTTGAGCATGTGTCAAAAATGCTTTTTTTAATGGGCTTCTTAAGAAAAATAGGTAGGGGGATATAGTTCCTACACATCAAATTAAGGAGGCCCAGAACTCCTTGAATCCTGATGAAAATAACTCACTTTTTCACATGTGCCAAAAGGAAAATTTCAGAATGGCTATGAGGTCAAAATGTTACGGTGTGGATAGCTTTTGGTGCCCTCTCCCCAAAGCAGCTGAGCCACTGGAAAGTCCATGTGGGAGCTGTCTTCCAGAGGCAGTAGGCTCCAAGCATCTCAAGCATTTTAGGCGCTGATGTGCTTTTCAGGTCCAGCTGCACGGAGTGTATGAGTCTGCACACATGCTGTTGTCCCATCCAAGCCACATTTCAGATTGTGCTGTGTTTCCAGTGGGGCAAGTTCTGTAAGTGTGCTGTTTGTTGGGGTGTATATGATATGCAGGAAGCAGATCAGTCTTGTTCAGGGCAACAGTAACAGTGTCTAGAGCATTTGTAATGGAAAAAAGGCATGTGAGACCTCAGTCTCAGCTGCTGCTGGAGTCACGGGTTCTTGGGCAGATCCACGTGGTGAGGCACCGTCTGCCCTGTCGCTCTGAGTAGAAATGGTGCTCAGTCTTGTGCTTATTTCAGAGCCATTTTGGGCCATCAGCTCAGGCAGGACCAATAGTGATGGTGCAGCGGGAGTGAGCAGCTGGCCCGGGACATTTCCCGTCTGGAGAGGAGAGGAGTGCCGCAGTGTGAGCACAATGGTGTTAGGCAGTCCTTCGTCCCCCTGGGGACATGAGTGCCTCATGATGTCACCATTTTGTTGTTCTTCTGGCATTCCCATTCAGTTCCAGCCATTTGGACATTGTTCTGTTCTACATTGATTTTTTTATTTGCTTTTTGACTGAGCCAGTATCAGACAGCATGGGCTGACACTTCAGTTTCAGTCAGGCGTGTGTGCTGAATCCAGCCAAAGGATGCTTGACTCAGATGAAGTGTGCTTACCCTCTTTCATATGCATTTAACTCTGCCAAGAAGCACAGAACCGCCAGCTCAGTGGCAGCACCTTTTAGCACCCTGATCTGGAAGGTTCAAATCCCCTCTTCCTTCGGAGTCACATTTTAAAGGACTTTTGAAACATTGCTCAGCCTAAGGCAAGATGTTCACCTGTCACGGAAGCAAAGCAGTCTGTACGTCCCTGAGCATGGGGAGGTAGCGTGGTAAGTGACTAATGAGACTTGTCTTCCCTACCTGTATTTATAATGTGAACAGGACACTCCAGTTCCCTAGTCCCAAGCACCACCACTTCTGGCTCTCGCGCCCGACAGGGTTATGATGCTAGGGGACGCATGCTGGATTGGAAGGATCCGCTTGATTCATCTGAAAATACAGATCCATATGTGGCAGTTTCATCCCATAATCATCAAGACAAGAAGGGTAAGGCCTTGGAAATGACATCCTGTGGTGAGGAGGGAGGGGGAGGAGGACTAAAGTGTAACTGCTTCCAGCTGGCTCAGAGTAACATGTAATGAAACTCCCGTGCTATAATTAAAAGCTTATCGTAAAGTCTGAAACTAAACAGCCAATCTTAGAGTCAGTCCTAGATAATTCACTGCCTGAGGAAACCACACAAAACAAACAGAAGTGTATGCCTTTATAGAGAGTTTTGTGCATGTATATGGGAAGGAGGGAAGCGGGGGATTTAGCTCTCTTTAAATTTGATCTGCCCTGTTCTCTGACAAAGCAAGATCCATGGCTTCCTATTGTTCTCTGAATTCCCAAGGCAGCACAACTGTTCTCAGCTAATGTCACATTATTTCCATCTCTCAACAACCACAGAATCATGAAGTGCTTTGATTTGGAAGGGACCATTAAGATCATCTTATTCTAACCCCCCCTGCCATGACCCAGAAGGACTTTCCACTTGACCAGGTTGTTCCAAACTCCATTCAACCTGACCTTGAACGGTTTCAGGAATGGGCCATCAACAACTTCTCTGGGCAACCTGTTGCAATGCTTCACCACCCACCCTCAGAGTAAAGAATTTCTTCCTAATATCTAATTTAAACCTGCCCCCTTTCAGTTTGAAGCCGTTTCTCTTGCCCTATCACTACATGCCCTAGTAAAAAGTCCTCTTCAGCTCTTATATGTCCCCCTCTAGGTACTGGAAGGCTACTAGAATGTCTTCCCAGAACCTTCTCTTCCTCACCCTGAGCAACCCCAGCTCTCTCAGCCTGTCTTCAAAAGAGGGGTTCTCCAGCCCTCTGATCATCTTTGTGTCCCACGTCTTTCCTGTGCTGGGGACCCCAGAGCTGGACACAGCACTCCAGGTGGGGTCTCACATGAGAAGAGCAGAGGGGCAAAATCCTCTTCCTCACGCTGCTGCCCACGCTGCTTTGGATGCAGCCCAGTATACATTTGGCTTTCTGGGCTGTGAGTTGCCATGACTCAGGTGCTTTGCACTTGGCCTTGTTAAACCTCAGGGTTCCCATAGGAATACTTCTCAATCTTGTCCAAGTCCCTCTGGATGGCGTCCTGTCCTTTGGGTGCATCAGTCACGCCACACAGCTCGATGTCATCTGCAAACTTCCTGCAGGCTCACTCTGTCATTGATGTCACTCACTATGTCATTGATGAAGACATTGGTCCCAAAATTGACCCCTGAAGGACACCACTTGTCACTGATCTGCATTCAGACCTCAAGCCATTGACCGCTCTTCTCTGAATAAGGCAGTCCAGGGAATTCCTTACCCATTAAATTGTCCACCCATCAAGTCCATCTCTCCCTAGTTTAGAGAGATGGATGTTGTGGGGAACCGTGTCAAAGGCCTTACTGAAGTCCAGGTAAATGACATATGCAGCTCTTTCCCTGTCCATTGATGCACTCTCTCCACCAGGTTGGTCAGGCAGTACTTGCCCTTGCTGAAGCCATGCTGGCTGTCTTGAACACCTCCCCGTCCTCCATGTGCCTTAGCAGAATTTTTAGGAAGATATGTTCCATGATCTTCCCAGGCACAGACATAATGGGACTGACAAGTTGATAGTTTCCAGGGCCCTTCTTTCTACCCTTTTTTAAGATGGGTACAATATTTCCCTTTTTCCAATCACCTGACTGCCACACTTTTCTAGTATCATAGACAGTGGCTTGGTAATTAAATCAGCCAATTCCTGGGACTCTGGGATAGATCTCACAATGTTCTGTAGACTTAAGTTCAGGTTCTTCAAGTGGTCCCAAGCCTGATTGTCTCTTACAGTGGGAGGGACTTTGCTCCCCCAGGCCCTGTCTTGTGGACCAAACACTCAAGAGGTGTGGGAAGAGAGGTTGCAGGAGAAGACTGAGGGAAAATTGTTGTTGAGTGCCTCAGCCTTCTCCTCATGCCAGCCTTGCTTGCCAGGTGGAGTACATCTTCTTCAACCTTCCTTTTCTGGCTGACATACCTGTAGAAGCCCTTCTTGTTATTCTTGGCATCCCTTGCCTAGTTCAGCTCCAGCTGCACCTTGACCTTCCTGACCCCATCCGTACACAACCAGACTGTGTTCCTATACTCCTTCCATGATACCTGTCCCTTCTTCCACCACCTGTGCATTTCAGTTTTGCCCTTTAGTTCGGCTAGCAGGTCCCAAAACAGCCATTCAATCTCTTGTCTTTCTTGTCCAGTTTCTTTCACCTGGGTTTCATTAGCTCTTCCCTCTTGGGAGATATCCTTAAAGATCTGTCAGCTCTCTTCTGCTCCCTTGTTCTTGAGGGCAGTTTCCCAGGGGGTCCTACTGACCTTCTTGAAGAGCTGAAAGTTCGCTCTTCTAAAATGCTGAGTCCTGGCTTTACACTTTGCCTGACCCATATGCCTGAGGAGTGTGACCTCCACCAGTGCATGATCACTGCAGCCCAGGCTGCTGCCACTTGTGGCATCACCAATCAGTTCACTGAGCTGGTGACCATCAGGTCCAGTATCCCAGTACAGATAAGGAAACCCTGCTCCAGTTTAACTGTCGGGAGTAGTCCAAGTCACTGGTCCTCAGTGCCACTGTCTTCAGTGAGACCTGGGCAAAAAATTCCTTTTAGAGTTTGCTCATTACTGTACATTAAAAGATGCATAAATGACTACTCATGGAGAGGTTCTGTGTTTTGTTTTTCACATACTAAAAGGTTGGGATTTAAGTGTCATTTCACAGTACTCAGACCCGTGCTGAAGAGCAGGGATCTAATACAAGTCCTGTCCTTTGCCCTCCATTCCTCCTTTGCCATATATACAGAGAATTAGGCAGAGAATTGCCAAAATTTGCTGCTTGAACATAGAGAAGAAGAACCTTTTCTCCCATGTAGAGGTGATGGTGCCCCTCATTGCATCTTGACCCTCATCATTCTTTCAGCTCCTTTTAAGCTGTATCTCAGACTTTATTATGGTTCCTTTTAAACAGGGGAGTTACGTTCAAATAGCTCCACTGCCTAGAGAGATCTGAATCCTTGTTATTCTTCTCCAGGGTGTTCTTAGATCTCTTCTTTCAATCTCTGTTGAAGATGTTTTTCTCTGTGTGGACTAATTAAGTACTCAGTGTGTCAGAAGGAAGATGAGTATGAGCAAAACTCACTTGCTGAGTGGTTAGGGCACTCACCAGGGGCAGGAACACATGAGTTCAGTTCTTTCTGCTACGAATACTTGATATAAAACACTTAAAATATTAATTGAAATGTGGATTCCTGTCTCTATTGTTCATGCATTTTATATGAAAAACTCATTAGACAAAAGCATCGGCTGTTCCTAGAGAAGCTACTGGCATGCCTGATGCTTTGCGTTGTCTGCCCAAACTAGTAGGTTACAGTTTCTCCTATTCTTCCCCCTCCATCTGACCCACTGAATCTTGAATTCTTTGCATTACTTGTAGAGGCTTTCAGCAAGGAGTGATGAGCCCATTAACATCACAGAACAGTCTTCAGCAGAGCTACATGAACAGCTGCTGGTGGTCTGGACCCTGACTGTGACCTCAGTGCCTGTCACTCATTACAGCCCCAGATACACAAAGCCTCCCATAGTCCAGGGGTATCCAGGGTTTCTCACTGAATGCCCCAGGACTGACCTCAAAGAACCTTCACAGTCCCTTACCATAGAGGCAGTGGGCATCACCTGGCTGGCCCAGCAGAGACAAAGCCAGAAGCACTCTTCCAGTTGAGGAGGTTGGTCAAATTAGGCAGGAGATAATATGGAAAATATTAATCTAGTATCCTTGGCTTTTAGTCTTATTGTCAGAAAATTGAATATGAAGATTTAAACTCCCACAAACAGAGGATGTAAACTTGTCCCCCACCTCCCAGCTAATTAGCTCTTCCTACAGAAAAAAAAGGAAAAACTACCCCTGTTTGAACAATTTCTTTGAAGAGCATCATCCTGTAGATTCTAGGACATTCTGGGAGAATAACTGAAAAACCTAAACCAGAAAAGTGAATTTCTAGAACCTGATCAGTCTTCCCTGTTTGTTAAGAACAGAGCCTCTTTGCAGACCTGGGGGCTGCTGAACCTCGGCAGAGACACAATTTCAGGTGGCTGCAATACTCAAAACCTTAACTTCAGATGCAAGAGAGTGACAGTACTGAAGATGAAACCTCACATTCTAATTCCAGTTTAAGCTCAGTTTGAGATATCTTCTCTTTTTAATTCCTTGTCCCTTGCTCTTCAATTGTAGAAATACAATTAAGAAAAAGGGTTATCACTTACATTGCGGAGGGAAGGCAGATAAACCTGCATGCCCTCCTTCAGATGGCATGTGATTTACCTAGCACTCCTATTCCTCCCAGCAATATCTATGATAATAATGCTGACAGACAAAAAAATGAGGATCTTTTCTTTGTCCAATCTGTTGGTAACACCTGTTGTACAAAGTACTTCAGGCAAGAGGACATTTCTTAGAAAATCCAGTGTTTCCACTTCTGAAAATAAGCGGTATCTTTCTCTTGTCTACCCTGGAAGGAAGGAAGGAAGGAAGGAAGGAAAGGATAGAGGGATGGATCCTTGAATACATCTCCTCTGCTGCTGCCAGACAAGGCAGCATTTTAATAGCACTGTTTGTTGTGTGTGGGTCCCTGCTTCACAAGTCTTCTGAAAAGCAATGCTTAATAGATGGAAAACTGGCTCTTAAAAGCATCTTGTATGCCACTAGCAGCTTTCAGAAGAGCATGCAGTGAAAATATTAATAAATTTATAGCTGTTGAATTCTAATCATTTTCGCTTCAATTCCCTGACTGATGAAGTGGCTTACATTCAATATTTCCCTCCCCAGGGAGTGATGGTTACCAAAGAGCCTTATAAGTACTTGACGGGGTCATTTAAATACCGTGCATCCTTTGATGCCTAATGGTGAATATTGGCAAAGCTGGAAGCAGTCTGCACCCATCCAAGCAATGGCGGCAGAGGTGACCGCATGGTTGTCCACCATGACCATCCACTCGTGTGTTGTTACTCCCTGCCTTGCCCAGTCAGAGCCAGTTGGCTCCAGCATTCTATTGAGTTGTTGTTTTAAAAGGGCAAAGCAAGGAGTTCTTACACAAAATTAAATCAATAAATGTTGCACTTACAGTCCTTTTATCAAGATTTTGTTTCCACTTTTGCTGTGATTTCTTTTGCTTTCACACATTCACAAAGAAAAAATTTTTTTTAAAATATTTTCTCCTTGTTTTGCAAGGTTCTTTGTGTTTTTCTTCATTGGTTGTGTCTATTCCTTTGAGCAGTGTTTTCTTTCTTTTTCTGCACTCACAAATGGCTCCTTACTGATTATACTAATTGTATAAGAATCCACTTGCTGTTTTCTTTACTGTAACACGGTTGCTTTGATGATGTCACATCCATCCATATGCTTCACTCTTAATTCAGTGCAGGCATCTTGGGGAATATCTGTGGGGGTGTGAAGACAGGGTTCTTTAAAAGGGTTGACTCATGGGAATGTGACATTTGTGTGCCACAGCTTTAGTAGCTAAATATACTCTGGGACTGTTGTTTCTGAGCTACATCACATTTCTTGCCAAGATGAAAATGTGTAGTCCAACCCATAGAGTGGGAATTGTGCATTGCCATCGCATTGGCATTTTCATTTTGGCCATTAAGGAATATGCCCTTTATATTGCAGGCAAAAAAAAAAAAAAAAAAAAGAGAAAAAAAAAAAAGAAAAAAAGAAGCTGTGATTGGGCAAATTACAACCCTCTTTTCTATTCTCCTCCCATCTCCCCAGAACACTAAATTAAACTAAACTGAAAAAAACCCCAAAAGAACAGCACATGTTCTAGAGTATGTTTATGTTTTGTTTTCTTTCTTGCTGTGTTTTAGTGTTAATTTAATTGTGTTTCTCACCTCTGTTGAAACAGTTTCCCTAACCTTGCTGCCTAACCTTCCCCCCTGCTGCCATTGTACTTGGTGTTCCTCCTCCACAGTCGGAGTCATGAAGCTCCTCCTGTGGAGCGCTCCAAGGCTTTACCCTCCACACCCCAGTAGTGCCGTAGCGCTGCGTCCCTCCGTAGCCGCCTACTAACGAGGGGGGAGTAGAGATGTACAGCTCTTTGACAGGGCCTCTGTGAAGAAAGCAAACTGATTTTCTTCAAGAGTAGCTGGCCCCTGTCCCTCACTACGCTGCTGCTCTTCTCTGCTGCCTCCTGTCCTTCCTGCCTCCATTCAGAAACGCCTCATGCTTTTCTAGTGCTGGGTTCCTTAGTGCCAATGTAGCCAACAGCTCCATTTTCTCACACATTCCCTATCTGCCAGAAGTCTGTGCCTGTTAATCACTGTTTTGATGGATTGGTTGAAAATTCAGGTTATGATTTTGAATACATCTCCTTTTGTGGTTCTGCTACAGCTTCTTCTTCACAGCATTCAGGTGGAAGTGGCTGAGCTGGGCACTGAACAACAAAAGCGTAGTGGTTAGCAGTCTAATGTTTGTATTCTTGCTTGGCTCAGCAGCCCTTAGGTGAAGATTGTGAGTGGTATCACCTTTCCTTAGCAAGCCTTTTGTTGATATCCATGTAACTAAGGTAAAAAGCTCATTAGAAGTGGGATGTGATGAACACAGTTGACAGAGTCAAAAGTTGCTGGTTTATTTGGATATCAAGAGGGTTCCTTTAGAGACGGAATCTGGTCTAGCAGAATCTGGCCTATTATTTTATAGATTGTATAATCTATATAAGTATTATCAGTTACTGCAGCTCTTCCTCTGGTACATCATTAACAATAGTAAAGTCCTCAATTTGGCAAGGGCTGTGCTCCTGGGGAGCCCAAGAGCCACTCCTTTAAAAACCTGCCTCCAGAAGATATTTCATATTGTACACAAGTGGCAGTGTTACTAAATTTTACTGTGATTATCACTACTTGAAAGATTTGCCAAGTGCTGACAATGCTTGTCTCTGGAGAGTCTGCAAATGTTCAGGCAGATTCTGCTGCAGTGAGAAAAAATTATAAGAAACTTCAGGTACAGTTATGATAACGAATGTAAAGTGCTGATATAACAAGATACTTTACAAGTAGACATGAAATGAGTGGGGAAAAAATCTGTGGCAAAACAAAACTTCAGACTTTTTTTTTGCATAAATTAAACAATTAATATTCATCACAGGAGAGCTGAGTTTTGCACCAAGAAGTACATTTGCAGAGTATGCTTTTACACAAAAGTATTGTTATATGCTAATATGTACGAGGATCTAGAAGATTCAAAGCAGTTTCTATATCAGAGAAAACAGAGGAATGTTATGATGTTGTTGACATTATGTAATAAATCAGATGAGGAAATAAGGGATTGAAGTGTCACAAAAAGTCACAAAACTTAGGTTTTGAATCAGTGTTTGCAAGTCTGAGTAGAAAGGCTTGGGCTTTCAATGTGTGGAGGTGGAACAAATACTCAGTACTTCATCAGTGCCATCATCCTGACCCTGCCAGAAGGAACTGATTGATCCTAAAACAAGTGTCAGTCTAGTGGGAGGAGTTGCACCATAGGCAGTTCTGCCTGGATGGGATTAGGGAGAGATGTATGTGGATCTGGGAGGAAACTATGCAAACACTGCTATTCTTTCCCGTATCTCAAACCACTGTTGCACAAATATAAAACAGTTACAAGTACTCTGCAGATCACTACGTTTCAAGTGCTGAGGAAACAATGAAAATTGAATCAGACCAGATCCTTTCTTTGCTATGCGTTAACGTTTTTGCCCAGAGTCTAGTAAGTTGTGAGAAAGGGAGCAGAGAATTTGCTCTGATTCTATCTGTGGTTCTGTAGCATGTGGCTGAGATTTGGGGTGAGAGGAATGTTACTCAGAGCTGTAGTGGCTCACAAAGTGATTTTACCTCGGCAGCACGACACAGGATTTAGTTAATTTAAACTTATATAGAGCTACATCTAGATTAAAATGTACTGACTTCTCATGAGGATGAAAACAGAGGTTGGTTGGATGAGTCTGTACTAAACAAATCTCTGTAGATTTTGTTCTGAAATGTTCTTAAGTAAATTAGCATCAGCTTACTGTAAACAGAGGGAGGCCTTATTTATATACTGGTTGCTTGGTTGAAAATTTTTTTTAAAATATTTTTTTTAGAACAAACAACTAACCCTATATTTGCCTAAAATGCCTCTAATGAACAATTTGTCCAGGAACTGGATGTCCCATAAACTAATCCCAGCATACCTACTGTGGAGCACTGTTTCAGCACCATATCAGATAAAAACCTGAAAGCCATGGTTAGCATTTGAATGGGACTAAATTTCCCAACATAGTTTTTAGTGGCCAGATACCTGAGTCACTAGACCAGGCTAATAACTCACAAAGGTGCCAGAAGATTGATGATCTCACCACACTGGAATGGCTGGTGTCCTGTGACATGCACCAGGAGGGCTCTGCAGTCAGGATTAAGGGAACACCAGACTTGTCCAGAGAAATGACACTGATCCTTCTTCTGTTCTGTCTTGCATGTGTGAGCTGTCTGCTCCCACGGCTAGAGACAGCTAATCATCTCAGGTTACATCCTCAAGTTCAAACTGTGACAGTAGTAAAGTAGATGCTAATTAATAAAATGGAAATTGTATATAAAATTCATGAAAGAAGAATGCTGGAAGGATGTTTCTGACAGCAGACTTTCTTCAGACTTTTTTAATGATATTTTAGTAAGTTTCTCTGGGAACAAGAGTGAAGGGACAGAGCATTCAGAAAAGATGTCAGGAGCTAAATCCCTAAGCCGGGCAACATCTTTAAGCCAATTTTAGTCAAACACAGGGTTATAATAGAGTATTGGGCAGTGATTTACTGTTCCTTCTCTGTGACTAAGCCTGCATTTCAAACTTTATGTAAAGAAAGCTCCAGCTCATTTAGTCACAGATTTTCTATAGTGGCCATCTGAAAGTGTAAGGAAAGGAACAGATTTAACTGCAAAAGACAGGCAAGGATGAGGAAATCAAGATAATGGTGGGGTTTATTCCAGCACACACCAACTGCCTGTGCCACACTTAAAGAAATGCCTATACTTTAGCACTGACACTCACTTAACATTTTCAGAATTCAAAACATTTCTGCATTTCACTAACAGTACAGATTTCAGATTTAACTAGCAGAAGTGGAAACATTGAGTGGCAAGATTAGAACCAAGAGCCATTTGCTGTTTAGTAGCAAAAAAAAAAAAAACTGCGTCATTGGTAACAGAAGAGGTTGTATTGATCTGGTTATGAAAACAGAGCTTCTCTGCTCCCACATTAGATCTTACAGATGAATGGTGAAGTTTAAAATAGATGTTATCAAATGTGGCTTCTGGAAACAGCAGGTATCCTTGACCCGTAATTGTCCACCTGCATAGATTTCAAGTCAGGCTATCCATTTCCAGGCTGCAATGAGCTGTAGAGGCTTGTCTTACTAAAAGAGGGGAAAACTGTCATTGCCCCAGGACCCTGATGTGCTTTTTCAATAAAAGAGGCCACATCTAATTTGTCAAGGCAGCTGCTCAGGGTTCAGGGCACTAGAGCTATTGTGTGGTGGACCAGATCCCCAGCTGCATTCATGCTCTGTCACCCGGTGAGGATGGCTCAGTGGAGGAGCACAGACTGCCTCGTGCTCTGCTTTGACCTTTGCAGCACTGACATATTTATCAAGAGCTGGGAATTCGCTGTAGGGTGTGCTTGTTCCACAGAGCCGCTGCTCTATCTAGAAACAGCAAGGCATAGCTGGTGGACAGGTTAGCCAGTTTCATTTTTGTGATGTTTATATTGATTATGAGGAGATGTTGTGCGAAATAAAGATGCTGAATTGGGAGGACATTCTGGCCCTTCAAGCAAGAGATTTCTAACACTGGTTTGACGTTCAAAGGGATTTAATAGCAGAAAATCTAGTAGCTGAAAGATATTTAAAGCACTTTTAGTTTTGTTAATGCCAGTGTACAATTAAAATGTCAATATGCTGTTAAAGATATTTGAAGAATCCATTTTTCTCATATAGGATGTGCCGAGTTTCAATTACTGTATTAATTAATAGTTCAGATGTGATGTGGTAATTTTACAATCACCTAAACATTGACGGTCCTGGCTCAGAGCACTGTTAATATGGTCTGTAAACTGTCAACTGTCTAATTACCTGACCTGTAAAAAAACACCACCTACATTTTTCTCATATTCATTAACTTTTAGTTAATGGCTATCAATATCTCTTTAATAATTATATAGGAAGGATAATATCTCTTTAATTATATAGGAAGGATCCAAATAATTTTTCCATTTTTCTTAGTTTTCTTGGACTGTAAAATAGGCACATTTAATTCCTTGTGTCAGCAAGGGCTAGTGCTTACTGATCAACAGCAGGTAGTCAATTAAAAAATTAAAAACCTGGAGAGGGCATAATTTACGTTTTGCAGTCTCGGTTTTATTGAACATTAAATACACAAAACAAATGTCGTTGTGTTTGGGAAGCAGTTGTTCCTCTGAATTTCTTTCAATTAGTCAGGTGTTTAGGGAGGTTTTCCTTCAAACTCTTTAATAGTCATTTAGTGAGGCTCTGTACTCTCTGCTGTCTGGTTACCATTGCTACTTTTGCTAGACTTTAATCATGTGCTCCAAGATTGTGCCAGTGGCTGAGAGAGAGGATAGGGAAAAGACATGTTGTTATTCTCATGTTACAAAAATGTGTCTTAAGGGCTCTTTATTGAAAAGTTTTGAAGCAGTGCAAATTTACCACTGTATCAAAAATGTGCATCCCTGTGAGGGAAAAGAAAAGGAGTTTTGCTGGAAAAGCTGTAAGTTTTTTTAAAACCCCAGTCCCTCATGCCCAGAAGAGACTTGTCACAGTTAGGCAACTAAGTGCACAAACAACTCTGTGTACACGGAGCATTGGTGTTCTTAAACCACCAGCTGATAGTCTGATAAATCTCCCTGTCCCAGCAGAGCAGAATAAGCCAGGGTCCCTGCTCAAAAGTGGATTTTAACAGCTCATTGGCATTAGAAGGGCTTAGGGCAGTTTATAGAGAAGTTGCTCAGGAAGCATTAAGAAGAATTTCTGGCACAGCTATACAATACAGCAAACATTGGAAATGGCTAACAGCATATTCATCACCAATTTTGTGTTGGCCAGGATATTAAACTGTTGTTCTTCTACTAGCTACCAAACATTGCTTATCTTCTGTGAAATAAAATCTCAGCTGAAGGGGCAGCTTGATAGCATTGTCACAACTGGGCACAAACTAGACAGTTCTTTCATATGCCCATCAAGGATTTTTTAATTGGAAAATAACACCAGCTGCATGCTGTCAATAATATGCCATCTTGTTCACGTTCCATCCCATCTTACCCACAATTGTGATAGAAAATAAAAGAGCAGCTGTTATATAAAAAGAAAAGGCAGTTAGGGGAAAGCAGGCACATTTTTGAAGCCCTACAAAGCTACTGCTATCCGCTATCGTGTCCTTGTAGAAGGAAACAGAGTGGTATTTTTGGAGAGTCTGAAAGATCTGCAGTTGCTGAACACAAACAGTACCACACATACAGAGAATTTAAGCGTGCGCAGAAACACCTGACCAAAGCCTTCACTAAAATAATTCCAAGAGTCTTTTGAGAAGCACATATGTTTTTGATGTTTTCTTACTCTTTAAATCAGTAAATTCTTATTCTTAAATAAATACCAAGTTCCTGTTTGCAAGCAAGCAGGGTGAGTGCAACAGAAGCCACAGTGCTGGGTGGACACTGAGTACCACTGGTTTTTAAGTATGCTCACAGAATGGTCTTACCAAGGGGTGGAGAAAAGGCCATCAGTAGTGACTTTGAGGCCATGGCCAGCACTGGAGAAATTTATTTCTGCTGCCAGCTCATAGCTCCCATCAAACAGCTCAGCAATTCTCCATGTGCATTCATTGCTGAATGAATCCCAGTCAGAGCCTCTCAAAAGAGGGCACAGTGCAGGAGTTCCCTCTGTCCTTTCTTCTGCCTGCTGTCCACACTGAAACTCCTGCATTCACCACAGCTTGTAAAGAGGTTTGTGCAATCATGGCTCATAACAAGGAACATAAAGAGCACTCCTCTTTTTTTGCAGACAGCATTCAGCTTTATCTCTACAAAACAGGAATCTCTATTCAGTGTCTTAAAGAAGTCTTACAATTTTGCAACACTTTATATGTTTTTTTCTAAATATGACCAGCAACAGGCAATGTCCTGAGGCAGTCATCCAGGAAGACCAATTAATTTGGTGTACACAGGGGTTTTTTCATATCTCAGTGTGCAGTTCACACTCATTGAACTAAACTAGTAATGTCAAATCAGCAGCTACTTTCATATACCCAGCATCAAGACCTGGAAAAACAATACAGTTTATCTCTACTTGCTCATGGCAAGACAACTTGATACCATCTGCAGTGCTTTCCTGAAAGGTTTGATATCACCTACACTGCGTTATATGTCCCTAGGTGGAAAGAGATCATGATAAAAATTGATAGGGTTTCAATGCTAGGAAGATGAATTAGGCACTAACCTCCTACATGGAAGTTTGTATATCTGTAGATCAGTAAACATGTCTTGAGAGCTAATCTACAAATGTGAAAAGGCCAGTCATGTTCCTTGCTGCACCAGCTACCTTCATGCTGACTAGCTCTGTAAACTCCCCGTTTTTCCTGCAGCACTGGAAAATGCTGGGTTAAAGTAAGAGCATGAGCAGGAACTGGACAAATGACTGCAGTAAATCCAGAAAAGTAAAATTTGACCCAGTAGCAGAACTGATTGCAAGGATGGGGGGCTTGTTATTTGCAGCAGCAACACTGCTGTTTGTGGGATGTTTGGTAAAGCAGACAGGTATGTCTGCCTGGCCTGCTGCTGGACAATTGAGAGGGTGTCTGTGTGGGATTTGAATGTATGTTGGAGAGGACACTTGTTTGCCCACACTGCTCTGGGTAGATTGCTGCTGGACTCAGGGCAGCTCTACTGGAGCTGGGGCAGGAGCCTTCTTGCCAACATATGTCCTCTGAGATGAAGCTGCAGGTTCACCTCATCCAGGAAAGAGACTGGCCATAGTAATTACTGAGGATGTTGAAAAATGTACACAGGAAACATTCAATGAAGTTATGGCAATAAAGTATAAATGTGCACACATTATACCAGCGTCTACAAGGTAGGGAGGTGCTAAAAGAAAATAATTAGGTTTTAAAAAAGCAGAGAACTATAAATAAGACAGAAAAAGGCATGAAGAAAGTACCACTGGAGACAGAAAATTAAATGAGACCATAGCAGCATCTGGGCACCAAGTCCATTAGGGAAATACTCCTCTTTTACCTCAGGATATGGCTGGAATAACTACGTTTGCTTTACTGGACATACTATGGATGTGAATTAATCTAACAGAGGAAAGAAAGGTTCTGATAGTTTTACTTCAAGAGTTGTGAGATATCAAAGAAGTAGCAGTATAATTAGTCTTGCTGGCTGTTACAGCCTGTGTTTCATACTCATCACAATCCCCCTTAAAGTATTCAAAGGCAGGTGAGGCAATGGTACTGCAATGCAAAGGGAAATGGTAAACCTAATATCAGACATGCATAATCCATTTTTTAAGCAGCCCTGCAAATCTTTCTGGAAGAAGCAGTCTTCTCAGTATCCCTGGTAGGGGCATGTTTTAATTGTTAAGCCCAGGCCTTTTGACTACACCTGCTGTGTTCATGAGTGTAGGAGAAATGAAGAGCTAATCCACAGCGTTTGTTTGCCATCATGCAATATACAGGGATGGCATTTTAATCACAGAAGAGGTTCCATCATTCCTCTGTGTAAAGGCAGAGCCAACAAGGGGTCCAGCCACTTTCTTAACATGCACCAGCCCAGCCCAGCTGTGGGCAGAAGGACTGTTTCTAAGAAATACAGTCTGTGTACATGAATAAACACTGTTGGCTTGGTCACACAGTTGTTCAACAATTTAGTTATAATTTCCAGGAGCGTTGGAGAATAGGAGATATAGGGTGCTGTCTTACGATTTGTCTTTGAATATTTAATAGATGAACCTTTGTTAGTTCAGCTGTGATGTGTTCAGTTGCCCTATTAGCTCAAAATTAGCATTTGCATTTTTGTGTCTTTAAGCAAGATCACAGCTGATGAAGAAACAATTTTTACTTTTAGATTACGTGCAGTGTTTGAAATTTAACCCAAATTCTACCATAAGGCTGCTTTGAGCTTCAGCCTGCTAAGCAGAGCTGCTTATGTTGACATTCTGCAAACTTCACTTTTCCCTGTTGTGCAGAAAGGCCATAGTTCAAAACAGGCTGTATAAAAGGAGAGGAAAAGCCACAGAATTTCTCAGTGACAGCTTCTTTTTCCTTGACACTATTCATAAAACTTCTTCCAGAAAGGCACTGGGCTGCTCAGAATACATAATGCCTGCATCAGGACAAAAAAAAAAACTGAAAAAAAAGAAACACCCAGCACTTGTTCTGTGCCATCAGAGGAGCTCCTTGCAGTGAAATGGGAGCTGTGAAGATGAGAGATTCACTTTGCAGGCTACAACAACTTCTCTGGAGCCCAGAAATCATGCATATTCAGCCAAACATATGTAAATCTATTTTAACCCAGCTGTGAAAGATCCCCTGAAGTAAGCTAATAAAGAGCAGCTGTATATGTTTAAGCTTATCCCAGGCATAGTAGAAAGGTCCCAGAATGTGCACTGAGCTTTTTGTATGTCATTAGAGGAAATGCTGCAGACTTAAAAGGAAATTTGTGTTTTAAGATGCAAAGCAGCATAAAGTTTGTGTCTGCCGAGACAAGCTACAAAAGAATTAATTTTCCTTGACATTTGGATTTTATACGTCTTGTTTTTAACTACTGTGAATGCCTGTGTTTTATGTTTTGGTTTTTTTTTAAAGTGAGCTGATATGTCTGCTTATTCCCCATCATGCAGAGGCATCTAAAATTATCATCGCTCACCAGGAAAGGGTGAGAGGTGAAGGAAAGTACTGAAATCAGGAAAGTTCAAAATTATCTCCACCTGCCAGTGGGAGAAAGGTTGTCAAATGCTTTCTAGTGCAAGGGCTGGCCCTGAGCTTAGCCTCTGGGACAAACAAAATGGGGCTGGCTTCAGGACTGTAATGACTTTCATTATATTATACATGCAGGAGGCTGTGTCAGACAAGCATTCTCCCATACCTACAAACCTAACAAACTTCATTTACAGAAATAGTGCTCAGAAGTAACACAAAAATCTTTAAGAGCTTCCTATTCCAGTCCTTTTCAGTCTTGTCTCTCCTTCACTCCACTGGGGGTGGAAATTGCCTGAGCTAAATTTTCTGGTTCAGGTTTTGTGATTTCCATCTATAATTATCCTTTGTTTCTAAATTCAAAAGTGTGAAATCACAAGGCCACGGCGTGAATTTTGTATGGCCACTGTAGTGTGCAGAAAAATTGGATTGAAGGCTCATAATCAAACTAAAACCAGATAATTGAAATCCATTCTTAAAATGTTGCTTCAAGAGTCACAAGTTATAGAATATGGACATGTTGATCTGCCCTCCTTTTGTAAGTTACAACCATCTTTTTCATATAGAGAGTCATGCTGGCAATCATTCGTGGAAAGTGGAGAGAAATTATAAAATTAAGAGCCAGCTGAAAGAAGAAATTAAACCACTGTTACAGATCAGTTGATAAACTTTTCCTGGAGGGATTGTTTCTGAAATAGGTCTGATAAGGGAAAAGAAAACCCTAACAGAGGCCACTAGAGCTGATCAGATTGCTTAGGTAGTTTTCAAGGCTTTCTTGCAGATTACTTCAGTCACATTATTTATTGATTTTTTTTTCACAGTTCTGAAGTACGATTTCTTCTCATACCTCCAATGATCCCCAGGCTTTTTGTAACTGAAGTTTCTTTCTTGAACAAATTCTCTTTCCAACTTCATGCACCCACCTTTTCCTTGCTGGAGACCTCAGACTACTAGCTCAGGCAGCTGTCTTTGAGAGCCCTAGGGCAGAGTATGAGAGAAGATGGATTGCTTTTTTCAACACAGTCATGCACAACTTAAGAGTTGTAGACCTTTACGAGTCAACTATACAGCTTTACTGAGAGGGAAGCCAGGGGAAAGCATTTTCCAGCAGCTTTAACTATGAATGTTTGGGCTGGATTTTTTCCTATCTGGTGACACCAGGAGTCCAGAAAAATGAGTGCTGGGAAGTATAGCACTGAGCCAGCACAGTGAGTCCTGGCAGCCAGAACAAAGATGAAGAAAAAGAGTTCTCACTATTTTCAACAAAGCAATTCCATTAAAGTGGCAAACACCGAGTCATTGGGATAATAATCTGGTTGGTTTATATAAAATCTTTAAATTATTACTTCAGGAAAACATGAGATAAGATCTCAGAAGTACATGGTAGACTTCGATCATTCCTCTGTTTTTCTGACACTGAAATCTCAGAGTTCAGCCTTAATTTGTCTGGAGATTTTTTTGTTTGGTTGTTTTCTGGAGGTTTGTCTCTTTTTTTTTATTATTGCTAGTTAAAAAAGAGGAAGAAAGCTTGTTAATACCTGCAGGGATTTTCCAGTCTGAAATAGTCTTTTAGCAGCATGAGACTACCTGTAAACACATTTCTAACACCTGGAGACATGTTGAAAACCTATTCAGTGGTATTTTAAAAAGATATTCTGAAGCCCATAAAAACCTCCATTCATAATGAGGTTTTTCACCAGTTTCTTGCAAGCCTAAGGTGAGGGAGATGTACATCCTACAGAGAAGCTTGCGCTGAAGAATGAAATTAACTGCTGAGTTTTCCCCTTAGATAACAATAGTAAAGAAATCATTGTGCTTTTCTGGAACAATGGCTTGTTCAGTGGAAAGTCTCAAGAGATTTTGTGTTGGAGATGGATGTGGGCTTATTCCCCCGTTTAGCTAGAGAGGTGACATTTAACACAGCAATGACACTCATGCCTTAACTGCTCTTAGTGGTCTGGAGATAAATATTACCTTATTTCCTGATAGTTATTCCCTCATTTCCCTTCCAGAACATCACTCTTCATTTCCTACTTTGGTATTTCAAGTCTCATGTGTGCCACCATTTTGGGTTATTACTTTCTAAAGTTGCAGGCAGCTTTAGAAAGACAATGACAGCTCCCTGTGGATTGATCACAGAGCACTCGTGGTGCATTTGGCATGTGGTCTTCCCGTTTCCCAGGACACACCTCTGGGACAGTGATCACAGGGGTCTCAGGATGAGGGAAGAGACAAGAAAGTTGACTCTGTGTTCAGAGAGGCTTGGTTTAGTATTTTATGATATATATTGTATTAAAAACTAAAAGAATATATATACTAAAAGAATAGAAGAAAGGATTTCATCAGGCTAGCTAAGAATAGAAAATAAATTAATAACAAGGCTCAGACTGACCGAAACAGTCTGAGACAGGGGGACTGTGATTGGCCATTCATTAGAAACAACCACATGAGACCAATCACAGATCCAGCTGTCGCATTCCACAGCAGCAGACCATTCTTGTTTACATCTTGTTCCTGAGGCCTCTCAGCTTCTCGGGAGGAAAAATCCTAAAGAAAGGATTTTTCATAAAATAATATAGCTAGACCCCTCTGCCAGCCATAAATCATGTCCTTGTTTCCACACTGCAGCAAACTGCAGTGCTCAGACTGAAAGGTGTTACTTTTCAGGACAGGTAGCTGTTTTTCACACACAGGAACTTGCAGTGGCTGACCAGGTATTGCTGTCTGTCCCAAGAGTTATCCGTACCAGCTTCAGCCTGCTCATGGAAGAGCGCAGCATCCAAACTCTTGTATCACTAAAAGTCATCAAGCTATTCAAACTGGGGAATAACTTGCTGCTTGCTTTATTATTAATGAGTTGTGAGGGTTGTAAGCTGGAATTTCAGTTTGTACTCACTGCAAAGCATACACCAGAAAGAAATGACTGAATACACTGAAAGAAATGTGACTGTGAGGGTTTCCTTGATGTCCTGCCATTCATGTCACACAGGGATCACAGGTGAGACAAGGAAATTTAGGCTTCATCATGAAATGTTTCTTTTTAGGCAGTACATGCTAAAAGGACACTGAGCTTTTTCTGGGCCTCTGGAGTCTCCTTTGTGCAGATGCCTGTTAATTGCTGTTCTCCTGAGACAAACACCTCACTTCAGATCTCTTTCCAGGGAGACCTTTGATCAGCACATTTCAACTGCAGCTTTTTAGCAGGTTTTAGCTCGCTCTCATTTACTTCTGAGAAGATAAGTCAAAGGCTTTAGAGAAGTCAGGGGCTATCATACTTCCTCCTTCCCCACAAAAAGTAAGCAGTTTATCCTGCCAAGCAAGGAAGTTTGTACGTTTGTTCTGATTTAATTTACTATTGGAAAATTTGCTTTGCTTTTTTTTCTTTTTTCCCCTTTTTAATTACTTTATTCTTTGGGTGTTCATAAAATTGATTGCTTTAATACTTGTTCTAGTGCCACCTCCATTTGAAAGATTGTGCTGGTAGGTCTGTGTTTTGTCCTGCCTTTGGCTATTCTCAAAGGCACGTAATACACTTGTCCTTTTCCAGAGTTCTTTATGCTTGTACTTCCCCCAGTATTGTCCAAGAAAGCATACAATGTCTACAGATTGCTTTGGCTAGCTCCTTGAGCTGCGGGGGACGAGTTCCTTAAGACAATTTAGAAATGTCTAATATCTAAGTAGGTTTACCTCTCTTCTCTATCATGGTCCACACTTACTCCCTAACTTTGTTACATTTCTGATTACAGATCAGTGGGGATTTTTTTTTTTTAATAGTGGCAGGAAAAGGAGTAAATAGTTCAGTCTCCACATCTTCCCTTATCTATTCTCCTTTAATGAAGTTTTTTGTGTTGATATTCATTATACTTATTCAGTTGTGCTCATGCCATGTATTCCTTAGAATGAACTTAATCCCTTTGTGATTTTTTTCATTTTAATTACATTTCTGCCCTTGGAATTTCTTTCCTATTAGAATTAGAAGGAGCAGAGCATCTCCAGAATAGCTTCGGTGGTATTTTCATACATATCTTGCTTTTTAACTTGTTTCTTTTTAGTATATATACTGTCCAAAAGCTTGAATACTTTTGTTAATTGGTGAAAAGAGGGACCCTCGGTTTCCTGCTTATGATAATCTAGCATACAGACATCTATAACCTCTGGTCTTTTCTGTATTATTTTTACCCAGAGACATATCACAAGTCTGCTTTTCCCATCTTCCATAGCTTTAACAATAGTATATGTATTATTGACATAAAATGTAATATCTCCTTGCTCATTAGTAACAAGTACCTTTAGCTATATCAATGCTCTGCTCATGGGATTTATACATGGCCTAGCTCATTTCAGAGTTGAATCACTTTGAAGGTCTGGAAGCATTTTTCTAAATGCCCTCTAAACCAACCAGCCAGCCCAAGCTGTGTACCTTACCTAGGAGCTCTGCTGGAAGAAGAATCAATTATGCATAGCAGTATAACACAATACCATATCAGGTCTTCTCTCTCATTAGATGAGTAAGAAGAGGTGATTTTACATGCTCCAGACTGTTACAGTGCAGGGTGTACTGACTGAGAAAATGAATGGCAATCTTAGGAGATGCAGACAAAAGGACATTGGATGAAATTACAGAAAGTTAATGGAGGAGGAAAGATCAGGTTGCCTATGGGAATCAGAATAGCCATGGAAAAGGGAGAGTATCAGGTGACTAGACAGTCTCTTTGAGTAGCCAGAAATAATATTGCATCACATGTAGGAGGACCCTGAACTTGTAAGCCCAGCTGTGATTTGTGAAGGAGAGAGCTTAAAAGGAAGCATCCAGGGAGGTCAGTAAATGTCAGCATGTTTGGGGTGTTAGTGACTCAGCATGTAAGATCTCATCCTTGAGCATGCAAATATTTGATGTCATCTATTTCTTTGTACCATTTCAGGTTTACTTTTCTTTTTACCACCACCCAGCTTTGGAGTACAGTGTTAATACAGATAATTCTGTCAAAACTATCCTTTTCAAAAGAATATTTTGTTGTTACCCAAGGTGATAGGTCTCAATGCACTAGAGAAAATAGTCAGGCCATATAAAATGAAATAAGCAATGTCTTTTCACTTTTCCAAATGATATATTACAAACAGGGAAGTGCTAGACATAATATTTTAAAAGTATTTAATATAGAATAATAATTTTATTATTAAATAACATATTTTTAATATGGGGATACATATTTTACTGGTTCTATGCAGCCAGCCCAGTCAGTTTTCCAGTACATGATGCCTTAGAAGTATGTCAGATAATAAATAGCTGTAAGATTTTTTAATAACAGGTATTTCCTCAAAGCAGGGAGTCTGAATACTTTACTTGCCTTTCAAAAATGCAAACCCTACATTTTTCTGATTATTTTCTCCTTCATTTTAATTCCTTGAACAATGAGTGCAAATGAAGGATGCTGGACTTGCCATGTGGACTGTGATGTTCTTTAAGAATTGCAGGCTAGGTAAATGCAGTCTGTAAAGTGACATGAACAGCTTGCCTCAAGCTTGACATGGTTGGGATCACACACTTCCTTAGTTGTCCTGCACTGTGCAGGCAGTTACTGCTGATGTTAAGGTTTGACATGTTGATGGACAACAACTGAAATTATCAGCCTATAGGCTGATATATATAATGCTGAATTCCAGACCACCCCCACCCATCCTGTGGTCATGACAGTAGGATGCTGAGCTTTCCTCCTACTTTTTTATTACTTAGTTTTTTATCTATTCCATGGACATTGATGAAGGGCCAAATATTGCCCATTTTGTTTTATTTACATTTAAGTTAGTGGGATTGTTTGCATGACTAATGACACGTGGAAGAGATCCCTGACAAGAAATAAACTATATCATTAAACTGACTTTGTTTCCAGGGAAGATCTGAGAAAAGCCACTAATGTTAAATATCCTTTAGTGTAAGAAACATAATAAACATCAGGAAGGTTTGAGTTCAAGAGGAAATAGCTGGAATCAGGATATTTTAAGAGACTCATAAATTTCTGCATGTAAAACACCTGCAGTGTGCACAACATCGTTTCAGCCACCCCTTTCATGAGTACAAATGGTCATGCAGTCTAGACTGTGCAGTAATGTGAGTGCTAATATTTTGATATCTACTGGCAACCTAAAGCTGAAGATTTTACGTTGATTTTTCATGCAGTGATGCAGGTTTGTACTTAAGGCTAGCACTCACAGAGTAGGACTTAGCCTAAAGCTGAAGACTGAGAGTGCAGAGCTTGAAGTTTCCCTCAGCCAGTAGGAAATTTCAGGCATGGACATGAGTTTTAAGGTATTCCCCTTGCATCCTATCACCAGCTACCTGAGAGAGGTGGCAGCACTTTCCCCCTCCGCTCCCAGTCATGAGGAAGTTTTAGGTAGCAATGAGGTCTCTTCTAAGCTGAACAAACTAAGCATTTTAAGCCACACCTCATCACTGATGCCCTGTAGTCTTTCCATCATTTTTCCATCATTTTTCCATCATTCTGTATGTTGACACATTCCAATATTTTTATATGGTTGGCCCTTTTTTCCACCAGGGTACGTGGCTGAGTCATATTGAGCTTACCATCAACAAAAAACACCACTTCCCTTCCCACAGCTGCACTCCAGCCTCTTCTCCCAGGCAATATATAAAAAATATTAGAATTATAGTATCACAGAACAATTTAGGTTGGAAAAGAGATCACCAGGTTCAACCTTTAACCTAGCACCACTGTGATCTCTTCTAAACCATGTCCCCAGGTAGCACATTGACATGATTTTTGAACATGTTCAGGGATGATAATCCTACCACTTCCATAGACAGCTTGTTTCAATGACTGACCAGCCATTCAGTGAAGAATATTAAATTAGTAAAATATGACTTTCCTGTCATGGACCCATGCTTTTGGCTTTGACTGGAGGTGCTTACACCCTTATGTAGGCACTGAGCAGAGATTTTGAGTTTTTTCCATGCAAAACAAATTGGATGAATGCTCAAAGGGACTTGCCTGAAAAGTTTGTGCACAGAAATCCATTAAACAAGACTTTTTAAGTGAAGCTTTTCCTAACTTCATTCTTTCCATCCATTTAAGACTCTCTGTCCGATTCTCTGGTTAATCACTGCAAACAGTTATACAAGTGTAAATAAATTTGGCCACAAAATGCTGTAGAGTCCAGGATGCAAATATCAGCAGGTGAAGGATCACAGGAGACCAACACCTTTGCAGTGAAATATAGTTCCTGCTGACTGTGCTGCAACCACTAGACTGTTCTTCTACATACAGCAATTTTGTACATGCACTTAAATTACAGAATAAGGTTTACTGCTGCTTGTGAAGTGCTGATGACAAAGAATAGAAGAATCTGCCTCTGAAGAAGCTTCTGAGCTTTAAAAGAGAGTTCTCTTAGAAACACTCATATTGAAGATTGTTTCTAATTATATATTGTTTTCTGAGTTTTACTTTCCTGCCCTTACATTTTACTATTAGGACATTTATGTGAATGCCAGATCTTACTTTCTTAAGTGATCACCTGCTCTTGCTATTTATTCTCCTTGTGAAATCATAATCCTTTGTATTGTCACAGCACAATAATTTCTGTGGCACCCAGCTGTGATGTCACATGCAGGTGCTTATGATTTAAAGAGCTATTTTGCTTTTAAATATAAAGTTCATCTCTTGTATGCAAATATCCCTTGTCCACCTAAATGATGCAATTAACTTGGGACAGAAAAACAGGAACAATACTGTATCTGGCCAGAATACTTATCCAAGGCTTCTGTGAGATAGTGGCAACTTTTTAATATTCTTTTAATATAGTTCGGTTCTAATTCTGGATTGTAATTACCTTCCGTGCCAAAAACATGAAAAAACCTTATTTTAGGAGTTGATTAACAACATGAAAGTCTTGTATCTTCATGAAGTCTCAGGAGAGCCTTGGAGTTGTATTTTCTGCCTTGATGTCTCTCCTGAAATAAGGACAACTATTACATTTCCTTTGAGCATGTGGAGCTTTTAATCCCCTGGCACTTGGGCCCACTCTGGAAGAAGAGGAGGGAGAGATGTTCCTTCAGTTCCTTGTCAAACTGTGGCTGCTCTTTGTAAACAGTAAGAACAAAACCAGAAATTTAAAAAAAACGAACAAACAACAACAACAAAAATTACAGGCTTTTTGCTTGTGTTTCATTACTGCTGCTGGCTTGGTGCCCATATCAGGAAAAAAGCTTACTTTGGAAATTCAGGGTATTCATTAACGCTGCATCAGGGACTTCAGATGGAGGAGGTGCACTCTGCCAAAGGTGCTTGGATGGCCAAGTAGGATTTGACAGTGATTTCTGACCACAGGATGAGGCACCAGGTCAGGTCTTTTAGAACAGAAAGCATAGGCTTCAGCACAGAGGTCAACCTACTCACATGTTCAGAAAAGAGAGAGCTTTTAAAATTAAAATAGCAAGGACAGTCACCTAGCAGGCTCAATAAATTTCAGCACTGTGCTCTATCTTTCATAGTTACTCAAGCATCCTTCTGAAGCCCAGGCATGTGACACTGACTTATAAAACACATGACAAAGATAACAGAATGGAGAGCAGAGAAAGAAGCCTTAAACAATGTGGGATACACTTCTCTGGTATTCACCAAGGTTCTATCTCCTCACCTCCTTTTAAAGGCTTTTGAATGTCAGTGACTTACCATAGTAAAAATAAGATGGTATTAGCCTAGGAGAGATCAGAAAGAGGAAGGTGAGGAATGAGCAGTATGTCAGAGGAGAGCTAAAAGATCTGCTGAAGTCAGTTGCCCAGGGCCAGGATTTCAAAACAATTTTATTTGTCCTGCAAGTAAATTGCCTTTCGCCTCCTGAATTTTGTAGTCTTCAGCTGCAGATCTGAAAGCTGTGCTGAAAGCTGAAGGCTGCACATGGATGATGTAGCTGGCAGGTAGAGTATGTCTCCAAATTTGAACAAGCTGATAAACAAAATCACTCTGCAAAACACAAAGCAACCTCCCAGGGGCATGCCTTTGAATGAAGTAGTTAATGATAAGTAGCCTACCCCACCTCCCCGCTCCTCCTTTGTCTTTAGTTTGTTTAACCTCTGTATGCTGTCTATTGCAGGAGTGATTCGGGAGAGTTACCTGAAAGGTCACGATCAGCTGGTGCCAGTCACCCTGTTGGCCATTGCTGTTATTCTTGCTTTTGTCATGGGGGCCGTCTTTTCGGGAATCATAGTGTACTGCATCTGCGACCACCGCCGCAGAGACATGGCTGCTGTGCAGAGGAAGGAGAAGGAGCTGACCCACTCTCGCCGTGGCTCCATGAGCAGTGTTTCCAAGCTCAGTGGCCTCTTTGGGGATGCTCAGTCCAAGGAGCCAAAGCCTGAAGCTATCCTCACGCCTCTGATGCACAATGGCAAGCTGGCTACCCCAGGCAGCACGGCCAAGATGCTAATCAAAGCTGACCAGCACCATCTGGACCTGGCTGCCCTGCCAACCCCTGAGTCCACCCCAACCCTGCAGCAGAAGAGAAAGCCCAGCCGAGGCAGTAGGGAGTGGGAGAGAAACCAGAACCTCATCAATGCCTGCACAAAAGATATCCCCTCGATGGCCTCGCCAGTGATCCCGACTGACCTGCCGCTCAGGGCCTCTCCCAGCCACATCCCCAGTGTTGTGGTCCTGCCCATAGCCCAGCAAGGCTACCAGCATGAGTACGTTGACCAGCCAAAAATGAGCGACGGGGCTCAGATGTCTGTGGAGGACCAGAATGCCACCCTTGAGTACAAAACTATCAAGGACCACCTCAGCAGCAAAAGCCCCAGCCATGGAGTTAACCTGGTGGAAAATCTCGACAGCATGCCACCGAAAGTCCCCCAGCGGGAGGCTTCCCTGGGGCCCCCGGGCGCCTCGCTGTCCCAGAGCGGGCTGAGCAAGCGGCTGGAGATGCACTCCTCTGCTTACAACGTGGACTACAAGAGAAGCTACCCCACAAACTCACTCACGAGAAGTCATCAGGCATCAACCCTCAAAAGGAACAACACCAACTCCTCCAACTCGTCCCACCTGTCCCGCAATCAGAGCTTCGGCCGGGGTGACAACCCGCCGCCGGCCCCGCAGCGCGTGGACTCCATACAGGTCCACGCTGCCCAGGCGCAGGCTGTGACTGTATCCCGGCAGCCCAGCCTCACTGCCTACAACTCACTGACGAGGTCAGGCTTGAAACGCACGCCCTCGCTAAAGCCAGACGTACCTCCCAAACCTTCCTTCGCTCCGCTCTCCACGTCCATGAAGCCCAACGATGCGTGTACATAATCAGAGAGGGAGGGGGACTGGGAGGAGGATGGCAATTAAGCAGAAGTTGCCCTTGAAAGCCAGTGTTCTGCAACTGTTATCACTCGCTCCTCTGAGAAGACGGTTGTTGCAAGCTGAAGATGTGTTGTATTTCTGCTCTCTGGGAAAAGTGGAATATTTTTTTAAACCCGAGCCATATGACCCGTGGTTGAAGGTTTGCAATTGCAGGATTCGCCCCCACAGCCTGCCAGTTCTTTGCTCAAAAGACTAACCCTCCATCAAAAACATTGAGCCAAAAGCACACAGGTGAAAATGACTGTGACATTTCACCCCCTGCCCCTAACTGCACAGTGCATTCCTGAACTGGGAAAGAGTGCTCTGAAAAGCAAAACAAATGTAAGAAACATACAAATGTAAAAAAAAAAAAGAAAAAAAATTTTAAAAAAAGGAAGAAAAAAATAAAAAAATCAATTGATAAAGCTAACTCTGACTTAACAATGGCAGAGGTTTACCACTAGCAGGTACTGTGAAATTACGCCCTTCAGTGTTACAGTCATTTGGTCATAGCAGTTAAATGCCAGCTTGGGCAAACTATGTCATAGATTTCTGCTACCCTTCTCTTTTAACGAATAACATGTGACTGTTAACACAAGTAACTCCTCTTATTTATTGTTCAACTTTTGTTTTTCTTAAGGAACTGACCTACGTTATCATCCCGTGAGCAGCTTTTCAGAGAAGTACCTTGAAAGTTATACCTATTTAACGTGAAACCCATTAACTGGAGTAATTAGAACTCTTTTATTTTTCCAAGAAATTCACTGAGTTAGATAAGTTGGAGCTGGATTTCTGAACTTTGTGCCTGGACTGCCTGGTTAGCTGAACAAAAAAGGGGATATCTATTTAAGTCTCTCAGCTAATTAGCTGGCTGGGCCTCTGACCTAAGACAGCAACAAATACCGCAAGTTCATAACTTCTAAAGCAGCTGCAAGAGAAACTTAAAAGCTGCACATCTGTGCACCATTGCTATCAACATGGCTTTGTCAGTAGCTAATACTTTCTGTGAAGGCACCAGCTTGTGATGTGCCATCTCATTTCACCTTGCATGTGAGACGGCAAACAAAATCCTCAAACAGTGTGAACTAGCTAATATGCCGGCTGTTACCATGCATAAATTATGGTCTTATCACACGGGTTTTTCGTGGGAATATATCTGTGAATAGCCTGTTTTCTTCCACATGTAAATTTGTGCCTTACACCCTCAGTTGTGTATATTTGTGAGCTGTAGTATGTAAAACCTTTTTCTTTTTCCCCTTTGAGTAATGCAAATATTTATTGATCCTTCCTCCTCCAAGCCCCTTCAAAAACTGGAGTAAAGACATTGAAAGAAGAATGTGGTGGTTATTTTCATAACCCCACATCCCTAAAGAAATTAGGCTAGCTCCATACCCTCCAAATTTGACTTTCTAGCTGTGCCAAGTCCTCTCTCAAAACCACCCACAGGTGGTGATGCTCCCAAGGCACCATGCTGGGGGTTCTGCCTTCCCCCACCTCCTGCTCCCCCTTTACAGCATGTCAGTGTGGAGATCATTCTCACTGGCAGCAGGAAAATAACTAACAGCCTTGTCCGTGGAGCTGGTACATCCCCTGGCTGGGGACAGCACTGGTGAGAGGGGCCAAGCCCTGCAGAAGCCCAGCCGCACATCCTGCAGCATGCAGGGCACACGGAGCTAGGACAGGCAGGCAGGCTCCTGCTGTAGCTACCTGCTGCTCCAGAAGGATGCTGCATATACTTCTTTGGGGAAAAACGTGGGTTGTTTTTGGTTTTTTTTTCCTTTTTTTCTTTTGTGTGACTGTGCATGTAGCTAGTGTGGGAGTGTGCGTGCGCACAGGTGTGTGCGTGTGTGTGCGCGCGCAGGTGTGTAAGTTCCTTTCCAGTCTTTCAGTTTATGCAAAAACGTAGCTGTGTTTTTAATCTGTTACAATAACTGTGTCAACATACTGTAGAAAAATGATGGGGATCGCTTCTAAGCTTTTTATATATATATATATATATATATATCTACTGAACAGTATGTTTGAGTAAGGTGGTTGTTTCCGTTTCAATTTGTTTTTTAAAATTTTATACTTCCATTTGTTTTTCAGGGTTTTGGTTTCGTTTCTGAATGATTGAAAAGACAGATTTTAAGTCCACTAGCTTATAGATGGTATATATAAGGTCTGGATGGTCTACACCAAAGTGTGTAACAAGGGTGCTTGCATGTTCTTTCATTTCATCATGGCTTCTTTTATGAAACAGTTTTGTTCACCCGTAGTGAACTATGCAGACTGGAGTAGATAGATCTGTATCCAAAGCAATGTTGTTGTTTTAATAAAAACAAACTGAAACCCCTTTGAAAACAGTAGGTAGCAAGGTAATTTTTTTTTTTTGTTAAAGAACCAACTCAACACCTTTTTACCAGGCTCCAACCCCTGAAGCAGGGTTCCCTTGATATTATCCCTCAAACCGTTCTCCCAAAACACAGAGATGGATAATAGTGGCAACAGCTAGTGCAGCAATCTGCCTTCACAAAGTACACCGCAGTTACTGGGATGACCTTGAAATGTTCATTTTGTGTTCGGTGGGTCTTCTGTTTTCATCCTTTCCCAACCCCAGTTCTCTTCCACCCTCTGTTTTGAGGGGTTCATGAACCTATGTGTGCCTTTGCTTTCCACCCTTGCTATACACTCGTAGATGCAACAAATTCAGACTCTCATTTGTTGTAAAGTTGTAAGGTATTGTGATGTCACCAGTTTCCCTTCATTTCCACGTCCCCCTAACATATGATTCACAACTTAATGTCAGTTGTAAAAGAAAAAAAAAGGCAGGAAAGGAAAAGAAAAAGGAGGAGAGATGGGAAATAAAAGCTCTTGATTACATATGGTAATAAAACCAGACTGTTCTACCTTGTTTCTTGTTTCCTGGTTCTCTTGTTTCTAGACAAGTTATCCATTTTCTCTAAAAAATACAAATAAATTCAATGCTAATCATTTAGATTAGGTTACAGTGAGGAAGAAATTTGTTACTTTTTTGCCTCTTACAGAAGACGGGCTTTAGTGTAAGGTGCTGGTAATTAATTAAAAGTTAAGTCCCACATTTGCTCTCCCTCTATTCATATTTTGCATTTAGCTTTTATAAGCTTGTTCATCATCAAATATTTATGACAGACTTAATAGTTTAAAAGAGCAAGGCTGGGATTTAAGAGCATGTGGTCCACCAAAATAGATCATCATACAGATGTGACTTCATCTCCAGATTTTACATACTAATAGCAGAGTACTCTGTACTATTTTCTCTCAGCAGGCATAAATCTGTTGTGCTTCACAGGCCTGATTTAGAGGATGTTGTCTGAGACTTATTCTGCAAGAAAATAGTAGCGAACAGATCATAAAAATAACAGAAGAGTGTAAAAGTAATGACTCCACAGTCCTGAGTCATTGGAATATACCTGGGATCACTTATGCACAGCCATTAACTACGGTACAAATAAACATTGGTTATGTCCATTACTGGCTTAGTGGACTCGTTTTGTGAGAGGAGTAGGCATTGTGAAATGTGACCCCACAGATAAAAGGGATCTAATCCAGTAATTTATGCTTGCTCAGATCATATTTGGGCTTTTCTGCCCTGCCAGTACACTCTGTTCAGGAGCTATTGCCTTCGTGATACGTGCCACATATGTGACACACAAACGCAGAGCATTGCACACGTCATTTTTCAGTGCCTTGCCCACATACTTGCCTGGTTTTTTCTCAGTGTGGGCTCCCTTCAAGCTGGGCACACTGGCATGCAGGTGTGTGGTGTGCACACAGGGAGAATGTCTGCCCAGCCTGGGACTTGCCCCAAGTAATGCTGAGGGACTCTCCAGCCTGGGGACTGAGGGCACTGCACAGTCAGCACAGTGCTCCACTCTGCTGCATTTGACCTGCATGCTGTCAGAGCTGCAGCAAATGGGAAAGCAAAAGCTCTCCAGGTGCTTAGGGACCTCTGTTTTTTTCAGTCAATCCTTTGTGAAATTTCTTTGTCTGTTCTTCTGTTTGAAATGCTTTGTATAAGCAGCACCTACAGATGCTATTCAAAAATCAATATATCTCTTTTTTAAAATTAATATAAATGTTCCTCCATAAGCAGTGACAAGCCTGGAGAAAAGGGCCCAATAGTGCCCAGTGCAGTGCTGGATTTGTCATTTTGCAGAGCTCCTCCATCTCTTGCCAGTGAAAGAAAAGTCCATTTAAAACATAGGCATGAAGGAGGGAGGGCAAGAAAGCTATTTGGTGTCTGTAACTGCTCTGTTCATGCATCTAAAACCTGCTGCCACAGGGAAGGTTTGTGCTTAGCCCATTAAAGCACTGTTCCCTTGAAACACTCCCCCAAAGGTGCACTTCCAGATGGCAAGTACAGGTCCTCTGACAGAGACCAGCCTTAGCTCCTGCTGGGCAGGAGGGATTGGAGACGAGCTGTAGGAAGCACACTGCCCCAGTGGGTCTGGCCAGCCATGCAGAGGGCAGGTACCCTCAGGAGCACCCTGCCAAGGAGTGGTTCCTCTGCTGAGGACACACAGCTTGCCACCCAGAAGAGGCAGTGACACTGTGGTGGCTCCTGACAGCGGAGGAGACCGCTGAGCTACTCACTGTCTGTTTGAATCATGAGATCTGTCCCCTACAGGGGCTGCTGGTGCCACACTGCAGAAGCTCCCTGGGGCTGAACAGGACAAACAAGAAAGCCAAGAGAAAGCGAGGATGCTTTGAGCCCTTCACTCAAGTTAGTGTCATCTTAATCATTGTATTAATGGTACTCACGCTGACCTCATTTAGTGTGTCATCGAGGATGCATGGAAGTTCCCTTCCACTCAGAATTAATTTGCATACATATTTTTACACAAAATGAAGCTCAGCTGAACAGCTCAAAAGAATAGGTCTCTGCAAATAAATCCTGGTCAAATGTCCAGTTCTTCCCCTCTGCCTCCAGCAGGCATACAATTCAAACCACACAAGAGTGTAGTTTCAAAGACTACTTCAAGTCCTGCCCCATTGTAGCAGAGAATCAGGGAAACCCATCAGGGAATACTTTTTGCCTGAAAGTTCCCCGTGTGAAAAAAGACGAGGCAATTGGGTCAAGCATGTGCAGTTCAGGGCCCTTTGCTGCCAGCAGGATGGCCATCCATACACACAGCTGGTTTGCATGGAAAGGATTGCCAGAATAAAGTGCCATAAGAGTAATGCATCAGCATTAACAGTAACACATGACCCACATGATGGCCAGACAAATTTCAGAGATGCAATTCCGATAATTCTTCTGCCACAGACCTAGCAGGCTGTTCTCTGCCTGGATTAGGCATGGATTTTTGCTCCTTGTTTAAAGCAATGTGGAGGACCTCAAGTGGTGGTCTTATCCACCCCACTGCACTGTGGCAGGATCAAGCAAACCTAACCCATTCTTGATGACTGATTGACTTACCCTTTCCTTGTAAACATATTTTACTCTGAGCAGTGAAGTCACCCAAGGGATCAATATCAAGCATTTCAGAGTGTCTAAAGAAAATAATAAGCTAAGAAAGTGAGTTGGACTGCCTTAGTTAAGGCCAGTTTTCTATTTATCCAATTAAAGTTAATTTCCCAGAAGTATGGCACCTGCTCCAATGAACAAGTGTTAGAGAGACACATTGTGTGTGTAATATTCATATGCTTCCTGCTGATGCATGTGCTAATGAGTCTCTAAGTAGTCTTTTTATTACTCTTTTCCCTTTCTTTTAAAAAGTGGAGATACTCTTCAGAGTAAGTACTAAGTCCGTCTTAACATGCCTTGTGCAGAACAATGATGTGTTAGACATATTTGTATGAATAGAAACAGGTAAATAGTCATATATCCCCTGACTGTAATTTAAACAGTGCAAGTCAGTAGGGAAAAGCTATAATTGGAGTCAGAGTAAGTGAGGTGAAAATTGCTAGGTGGCAGTACCATCTGCATCTTGTTTTAATTAGCCAAGTTTATTGTCAGAATATAAAACTTTCTGCTATTCAAGTCCCTGGCTTATTTCAGCCATCAGTCCAAAGTGATTGCTACATGTCTGGGTAAGCACAATTACTGATCAGCAAAGGAGAATTACCCTCCCCACTGATCTGGCTAACAGTAACCATGTCTAGAAGTAGGGACAAAAATATGACTAACCAAGATCATTGTCACATCTGCTTAGTGTTTCATGACAAACTCTATTAAGGCTAACAGAACCACTGTTAATTCAATTAGATCAGTGTTTTCCTTTGCTGGCCATGATGCATTTGGAAGACCAGCAACTGTATGCAGAGCGTGGCAGGCAGTCCGCTGCAAGGAATAATAGCATCATAAATAATATATTAAGACGAAGACAAATCTAGCATGCTGCAGTCAGAGCACATCAGGCTTATAGATGAATCCTGCAATATCACAAGGAGGTGGGGGAGGAAGAAAGTAGCTGTGACAGGAAATTATAGAAACTGTAAATGACAGGGACTACAGGAGGGAAAAAACTCATTAGGTCAGCTCTTTAAGCAAAGTTCTGAGGAAGCACAGGACAGCCTGCTGGCAGCCATGGAGGCCCTCACATTTATCCTCCTTAAATGAAATAGCAGACGTCGAGTGCTGGATTTAAAGGAAGATGATACACAATGGAAGATAACTGGCAAAGACCTCAGTGGAAACTCACCCCTTTCTCTGGCCTGCAAGCCCTGCCCTAGTATTCAAGGCTTTCACCCTCTCTGCAGAGCGGGACTGGGATGGTGTCAGCCTCCAGAGCAGGCAGGCTGCCCGTCCTACACAGCAAACCCCCAGCATCAGCTGCGGCGCTGCCCTGTTTGGGGAAGCACCTTGCACAGCCTGCGGGGGGACAGCACAGGGGGCTCAGGACAGAGGAGCCCTTTGTTCAGCCTGCTGGGTCTGAAGTGGCTGCACAGCTAGCCCACGGTGGGCCAGCCACATCCCACATCCCACATCCCACACCCCACATCCCACATCAGCACTGGGCACCACACCCCACACCCCTCAGGGCCAGCAAGAGGTTGTGGAAACCCTGTTCAAGCCTCTTCCGTGCTCACAGGAAAAGAAAACAAACCACACTTTTGCTTCAGGGAACGTGCCAGTAAAAAGGTGCTGATAAGAGCTTCCTAAAGCAATTTCTGCCTTTTGGGGGATTTTCTTTGCGGTTTTTTTTTCTATTCAGCTATACATCCTTGCTGCTGGAGAAAGGCACTCCATGTCAAAAAAAAAAAAAAGAAAGAAAAAGCCAAGTAGAATATTTTGTTTCTCTGACTTCTGGAAATTATTACATAATCTTATCAATTCTCAACAAATACAATCTAAAATATTCAGACCGCTGATAGAAATATTGCTTCTGATGGTGCAGCAAACTGCAGATTGAGCTTTTATTAAATGCTCTATAAATTGTCTGTGAAGCAACCTTTTACGAGATGTGGTGGTTCAAACAATTTTACAAAGAGCAGGAGACAAAGAGTTCCTTTTACACTATAATGGTTTCCTAGGAAACACTGCAAAATGTAACATGATATCTCTTTGTGGAAGTTCAAGGACTTGTGTGTGCTAGTGTGTGTTTCTCCTGACCCTCTTTTTTTTTCCCTTTTCTTGGTGTGGTGCATGGTACTGCTGGCCAATTTTACCTTTTGATGGTAGCACAAGAATAGAATAGGCCTGTAACACAGCAACCCACAATCTGAAGGACATTTTCCTCTTTGATAATCAAATCTCTTCTCTAAACAGAAAAGAAAAATGTTGATAGAAACCAAGTCTTTTAATCTGTAGCACTGTGGTTTCACAACAAGGAAAAAAACAATGACTGAAAATGCCCAGAGCCAAGTTTCAGGTTTCAGATAGTCCTCATGGCTGTCATGCACCCAGTGCATTTTCTTATCTCTGTGGAGCCTAAAATACACAACATAAACTTATGGGATTAAAGCAGATACCAACAGCCTGTGAAGCAATCCAAAACTATTCAGAGATCTGGACATGTGTCTGATCTTCCTTAATTAAAGACTGATAGTCCACCCATCTGAGACAAGCACTTTGCTCTTCCCTGTGTGCAAGCAGTGTGTCCCCAGAAATGCAAGGTTGCTGACCAGGACAGCTCAGCTGTTTCTCCAAGCAGGAGCTAACTCTCTGAACTTAGGGGGCAGCGTGCCCTTTCATGAGCTCTCACCGATGCTAACAGTGGCACAGCATTACGTGCACCTCCTCTACATGTTAAAGACTGCAGAAATGCTGATGTACAAAACACTTTGCCCCAGCCATAGCTGTTCTCAAGACCTCAATACGCTGAAGTCCTTAGCTGGGCAGTGCATGGCCCTGTGCAGTGCTGCTACTGTGTCTGCCATCCTCCCAGCTGCAGCCTGGGCACCCAGACCCAGCAGTTCTGCCCAGAACTGTGTCCAGTTACAGAGGCACACTGGCCCAAGCACAGAAGCACTGCAGCACTTCACACAAGGCAGCAGAGCCAGACAGACAGGGCCAAAGCTCCAGCATGGCTCAAAGCAAAACCACCCCATTTCTTGCAAGATATTTTACAAGCAGTTACTTTGCAACAGACTAAATAGGATGTCTGAACAGGGCTGGGGATATGATTTAGGTCCTAGGACTCCTTTTGCCTCGTTTGGAGAAAGGTCAAGCAAGTATTTCAGAAATAGTTGCCCTGAATTTAAGCAAGGTGTCATTCATAGGTGGCAGGGGCAGCACTGGTTGTGCCTGTCAACCTCAGCCAGCAAACCTCCCTGAGTTAACCAGACTTCCTCTTTGGAAAGCACACACCCAGTGCGCTGATCCTTACTGCTGCCTCCCCACTCCAGTTACTCAATTTTACTACCTTTTTCCTTGGTCCTTTGCTCCTCAAGCAGAGTCTGGGACAGTGGCAAGCTGCAGTGTACATGCTGATGAATTTGTCTCTGCTCCCAGGAAAGGTCCCTGGAGAATTTCTCTTCTGAAGGTAATTGACAAAGGGGGAAAAACTCTCAGAAGAGAATCCAGAGAGTTTAGCCACGTTTATATGCCCGGGATAATCCAAACAGCAGATGAGCTAAGAGCTGACATTTACTGTTGGTGCAGAAATGTGAACTTTGGTGAGCTTCTGAATTTGTCAGGTAGTGCAGAGAGAAGCATTTGGACCCAGACATGCGCTTTGGAAGAGTTGGAGTTCATTACTGCTGGCAACACAGACACTGACCCAGGGAAAGTCTTGACTTGAAACACAATTTCACCCAGTGAGCTCCCTGTTTTAAAACTGGGACAGAATGACAGATTTTCTGGGCAGGGCCACAGGGCCCCTCCTGAGGAAACCACACTGCCAACCACATTAAGAATGGTGCTGAGTTCCTCCACTCTAACCAGGGCCAGAGAGCCATTGATACTCCATGAGAACAACTGCTCTCCAAGCCAGTAAATCTAAAGGAGTCCCCTGACAGAGCTGAAGAGGCATAAGGCTGTGCCATGCCTATGAAGGTAAATTACAGGCTTGGGACCTGCTTCCACTCTCCTTGTTCATGTCCCATTGATTGTGTGGACATAATTGACTAATTGTGTGGCACCCAGAAGCTGTACTTATGGGTGTGTTGGAAACACAGAGGACAAAGGAATAGGGCTTGGCTGATGCAGCCTGTGACACTGCTTTGTTCATCCTCTGCTGTACTGGCTCTGTTGTACTAAGAGGATTAAAACACATTTAACTGAGATTTCATGTTTGAGATCAGCAGGTAATTAAGCCCACATCGATGCACTGCAGTTATATAAACACTTTCTGAAGAGAAATGCATCCCACTTACTGTTCTAAACACTCTACTCGGTGCCCAGTTATTAAAGATTGAAATAATTCACATCTACATTCAAATTGCTGTTCTTTAGTCTAACTTGTGTGTTTAAATATCTCCTAACTCTAGTACACCTGCATTTAGAGTTTAAAATCCTGTGCAGACAAACACACTTAATGATATAAGTCATACCAAATATTAGTCAGTGAAAGGAAATCTGATTTTCAGGAAGGGACTTTCTGAAATGCAGGACTCTTGAGCTCCACAGGCTGAAATTTTGGTTCTACCTCCCAGTATAACCAGTTCAACACAGAGATTATTTAGATGGTCCAGTCTCACCCACAATTACACTGAAACAAGATCTCACTTGATACACAGAATATGAAATGCATTAGGCTGACTGACAGAAAATTAAATAGTCTTCAGAGTATTTGCTTTTAAATGCACATGCCGTTTTGTATAACAAATGCAACTCAATAGTAGTTCTTTTGTTCATCTTAATTTTTGAATGAAAAAATCTACCTGAAGTTTGAACTACTAGTTCTAATGCTGGAAAGGACTTTACTTAGAATTGGTCTAAAAGTAATAAAAACTAATTTTCTGACTTTGGATTCTGTGACTATGCTATACAAGAGAAAGGACAAACTCCCCTGAACTAGATAAGGATGTATGTGGCCCTTCCCCATTGCTTTAATGATGGAAATCAAAAGCTGCCCTATTAGCTCAGATCATCAAGGCAGTTCTTTACATGGATTTGGCATGTCTGTGGGACTTTCACCACCTGAGAAGGGGAACACCTGAGAGGGTGGCACTGCAGTGGCTGGCGCTGCAAAACACAGGTGCTGTGAGAGATGCAGGAAGGGCTACAGCTGACAAGCATCAGCCTCTGCAAAGGATGCTCCCAGTCATCTGTGGTGGTTGCACAAAAGTGGTCTTTGCTCCCTTCCAGCCCTGAAGTCTGCCTGCATCCACAGATCATTCAACCTGATTTGGAGAGCACAGGGAACCTTCGTGTACTTCAACAAGGGCTTGATTCAGGCTGCTCCTTTTTAAATCCTTCCTTTCTCTCTTCTTTCCCTCTTATCCTGCTTCCTGCCCTACTGGGACTACTTTGATGCAGGACAATAGGCTGGATAACACATTTTATGAGCAGCAAAGTGAGGACTGAAGCCATTTTGTCCCAGGCTACCTGCAAACCAGCAGCAGGGACAAGGGCAGTCACGAGGTCCCAGGTCACCATCTCACACATTCTCCTCTGCACTGCCCAGTGTAACTGGCAGGTGTGAGGAAAGGCACAACTCCGTAAGCCTGGGGAGTGGTGGCAGAAACAGAGAATCAAAGGAAAGGGGGTTGAATGGGAAAGAATTCTCTTTTGTGAAGAAATTGCAAACAAGGCAGGCACATGGATATTCCTGTTTCAATAAAAAGAGCCAGGAACAAAGCTGAACTTTCCCATAGCACGGAAGAATAAGAGGGGCTGCTGGTGTGAGAGGAGGAAGGAAAGCAGACTGCTGCCCCAGGGGGTGAGTGCCACGGGTCATCTCTTTCCAGGGAGGGGTTCACAGAGTCCCCCAGTGCCTTCTCTGGTGAGGTGTGTTTCCACCTGCACGAGCTGTACCACCCCTTTACCCCAGCCCCACTTGCCCCACAGGTCCTGCCCTGCCCTTGGCACTGCCTGGATGCTCACAGGACATCCTGCTGCCAAGACACAGGCAGGCAAATGGGATGTCTCCAGCATCAAGGAACTTCTGCTTTCAGAAACTCTCCTGTGGCAAATCGATAATAAAACACCAAGTATACTAATTTTTATATATGCATAAATATAAATATTCATTTGGTTGGCATATATGATATATAAGATATATTAAAGTTACATTAAATATATTTTATGCCTGTTAAAAAGAAGACTCCTCTTGGGATAATGTGCCAAATTAACTGCTAATATTCAGCTTTTGGTACGGTAACTTGCAGCTTGTCACAGCAGTGGGGGCTTGCAAAGCTACCCCAGTACACTGCATCCTGGCTGTGGTGGATGTGAGGAGGGACCTCCCTTCTCCAGAAGAAGCACTGCTGCTGGGATGAGGCACAGCGAGGCATCCAGGAGTCTGAGACCTCACCTGTCCCTCAGAAATTAAGTATGAAAGGCACAGTCATGGGAGAAGCAACATCAGGGGTTGGAGGACTTGCAGCAGCAGGCTCTTCAATGAGTAGGGGAGGAATAGGTGGTGTTAAAAAATCTACCTTCCCACAAAAAAAACCCAAACCAACCTTATGAGACTAAATTTAAGTAATTTAAGAGAGATTGTGTGGTTTCAGTCATGCAGCTAATTAAAGGTCACCCCACTTAAAGGAAAAATAATAATGCCATAGTTAGAGCAATAAAAATGATAACTGATTTGTTTCCAAATTGTGCCAAAGACAAACAATCCACAGTGCCAGAAAAGTTTTTTCCCCTACTCTTCTGGGGAACGAGGATTGCAGGCAACCAGCTGCCTCATGCCCAGGGGGCTGATGCTGGCCAGAAGCAATTAAACACTCAGTTGTAATTGGGCCTCAGTGAAGATACATCTCTAATCAGTCATCAGCTGTACTGCGGCTGTCAGAGCAGCTTGATGTTCTTCACTTAGCCTTCCTCTTCATTTATTTGTGGAGGTTTGGTAGGTGTTTATTTTTATTTTAAGTGGAAGCTAGTGCCAGGGCTACCACCTACAGCTTTTTCAGCTGCTGTCCCTTTCCCAGGTCTGTTCTGTGCTCCTGGCTACAGAGTGGAGGGAAGGTTGGGCAGAATGGGACCCTGAAGTCGACAGCATGACTGGCGTGATGCACATGGCAATGCCTTTCTTTTCCCGCTCTCTTTTCCTGCTGTGCGTGCCCCGCAGCACAGAGCACGAGGTACTTGCCATCCCTGAGCAGCACTCTGCCAAGAGGGCCTGGAAGGTCTTCAATCCCAGCAACTTGGAGTTGAACCACATCCTTTTCCTCCCTCCTCTTGTCTCGGGATGTTTTCAGTCCCTTCTGTGACTGTGGCTGTGCCAGAGAGGAAGCACTGGGGAGCTGAAACATCCCCCAACACAGGTTAGCCAAACTCCTCTGAGCAGCAGCGTGGACTGAGATAAACTCACATAATGCAGTCGTCATTTTTAACATATATTTCTGCCTGTTACAGAAACCAGATGTACCCACATGCTCTGAGGACAAGTGAGGATGGAAGGCACCTGCAGATGCCGTCCCATCCAGCTCCCCCAGCTCAAGCAGTGTCAGCTAGAGCCAGCTGCCCAGGACCACATGCATTTGTGTTTTTAGTATTTTCATGGGTGGAGACACCACAGATTGTTTCAGCAACCTATTCCAGCATTAGATTGCCTCCACAGTAAAAAATAGTTTTTCTTATGTTTAAGCTGAATTTCCTGTATTTCAGTGTGTGCTTGTCCTCTCACTGCACACCATTGAAAAGAGCCTGGCTCCCTACCATCAGGTATTTGTATATTTTTATGTGTTTTTTAAAATATCCTATGTGTTTAAAGGGGAAAAATGAAAGCAGACTTCTATAACCAAAACAAGAATTGAGCCAAACAACACCTAAAGAAAGAGAGGCAAACTGCCAGGAAAGTAAAAGTGGAATGCAAAGCTACATGGTAAAATACATAATAAGCTTATCTGTCTGCAAATAAGAGCATCAAATTTTGTTGTCAGATGCACCAAACTTACCCAGCTTATATATTTGCATATGTCCTAGAGTGTGTGTTTCAGACAATGTGAAAAGGCCTTTCACTGGCCTAACACCACCTCCACCCCCACCACATTTCCAAATCTTGCACTGCTGCGAAGCACATCTGAAACTTCAAAATGAGAAGGTGTTGGAGGCTTTCAGACGGGGCAGAGAGGAGCTGCCTCGCCACGGCTGCACAGCCCCTGCTCGTGGCACTTCCGCAGCAGCATCGCCTCCCAACACCCACCTGGCAAAGGCCACTGTGCTCCTGCAGGACAAAGCCTGCTGACACATAAACAGCAGCCAACAGCCTCTTGCAGAGCAAAATACTGGACAGCCCTAAGCACAAGTGCACATCTACCCACATGCTACCCCGCCATTAATGCAGGTAATTTTACTGCAATTAAAACCCATGCATTTTCCAAGAAATCACAGTGTGGTAACCCAGCTGTTTAGAATAACATATCAGAATAATATCTGTGTGGTAAGTACTGTTGAATAATAATGTTTTTCATGGTAAGTACTTCGTGTAGCATTCTATTTTGAAGGGCTTTGTACAGTAAAGAATTTTCCTTCTAAATAATTCCACTTAATTTCTTAGTTTTCTTTTCATTGATATGAAGTAGTAGCACACACAAACCAGAATCAGGTGCTTTTATTATCCTCTGGCTAAAGGATTACAGTAAAATAATCACAAAATCTCACTGAGTGCCATTTGGAATTTTTTGGACCTTTTTTGAACCAACCTTCACAGCTACATCCATCACATTACCACTTGATCAACTTCTGGTGTATTTACCATCAGCTAAAGGGCATTCCTACAGGATATAGCAGCACCAAGTGTGACCAGCCCTTCTGGGTAGTGGGCACTGCTGTACACTACCATGCTCTGACTCTCAGACTTCTCCTCTCATACATTTCCTAATCTAATCTAATCTAATCTAATCTAATCTAATCTAATCAAAAGTATACTTTGGATGATGGAGAGAAATAATGCAATCTGTAAAAAATAATGAAACTCCAAGGGAGACTGAGGTTATGGTGTCTCTGATTTTTGTGGTCATCCATTACTTGCTTAGCATTTGGGGGAAAATGGCTTTACAGACAACTTCTTATTTATTTGTAACATATAAAAGAAAAATATTTGCTGGTGAACCTAATCACAGAGGCTTTAAGTTGCTGCTTTATACAGAAGTAACACCTCTTCAGCTGGTAGGATACTGAGCAGGAGGGCAAATATCCACGTGTGGGAGGACTTAAAAGCACTGTGGATAATGAATGCTAATCAAGCAGGTAATTTTTTAAAAGTATAAAATCATTATTCTGCCTAAAGCTTTCTATTTCCTCAAAAAGTTCATAAGAGTTGGAAACTAAGATTTCTACTTTTATGTCCTACTTTCTTACAGACTCTCTTTTTATTGGTTATAGATAAAACAATTCATTCTTTTAGGAATGCAATTTCTGCCTCTTTATGAACATGCAAAATGGCTTTATTATAATAAAACATTATTCTGTTTGTATCATCTATTGACATCTCTGAAGTCTTTTAAGAGCCCTGGATGAAAGGTGCTAAGCAAGTGCCAAATACAACATAAATTATTAAATATTTCTTCAAAATCTGCTTGCTCAGTCTGCATTTCATTGGTTGATGCCAGATTTCAGAATGAGCTATACAAAAGGCCTTTATGAAACTTTGCCCTGCTCAGCACTGCCTGTGCTGTGCAGGATCAGGCAGAACCAGAATATATGCGGGGAGAGGGAGAGGGAAGGATTATTTGCAATTACTCCATTTGAGTCTGTGTCTCTCCCTGCAAGGCAGGGTTCCTGAAGGCAGTGAGGTTCAGAGCCAGCACCAGCCGTGTGCAGCCCTGCCCTCCTGCTCTGAACAGCCATGCCTGGCTAATGCAAATTATGCTGCTGCTGCTGGGCATTTAAGATCTGTATGAACAAGCTGTCAGTTCAAGATCTAAAACTTATTCAGTTATTCAAACTAATTCAATTTCATCACCCAGCTCTGACACCCCCGGCGCTTGCTGCAGACCATTTTAATGGGAAGTGATATGTAAGTGCAAACACCTGGGAGGCAGACAGCAGGGGGATTTTTCTGATACAACAGTCATCACCATGGTTGTTAACAGCAGTGGCATTTATGTGATCCTAATTATGCTGTAAGTATGAGACAGACAAGGAGGGCTCACACTGCCCTTCCTGCACTGCTCTCACACCATCTGCAGGCTCCTGGTGCAGACCACTGTGACTTTCAGCAGACCCAGTACAACCTCTTGCCACATTTCTATGCACATCTTTCTGAGAGCCTTAAGAGCATGGAAAGAAGTCTTGCCTTGAGACCAAGTTGTGGTTTATGCTAAGGTTCCCACCTTTAAGGTCCTTCCAACCAGGCCATTCTACCATTCAATGATTTTCAAACACCAGTAAATTCTAGGCATGGATGGTTTGGTTCCAAAAGAATATTGCATTATTTGTTCAAGACAAATTGCAAACTGGAACTCATGTAGATCCTAAAGCATGCTTAATAATGAGGCCAGATCCAGCAGGGTTCTCACAGGACTGTCTTGGGCCAACCTTATTTAATATGAATATTTTCAATAAATATTCCAAATTATATCAAATCTTCAACAAGATGCCTGAAAATGCTGTACTGGTCATCACTGAACAATGAGCAGGACAGGCTTGTGGCTGCCAAATGAACTGAGCTGAATGCCTCATCTCAGTGTTTTTTTGGGTTTGCAGGGACCTAGCACCCTAACTGGGTAATTCAGGTGGGATGCAGGGAAAGGCTGGCTCCCACAAGCCATGTGGGCTCAGTCTGCACCTCACCTTGAGGGGAGAGAGAGCAGTGACTCTGTGGAAAAACACAGAGGTGGTGGTCATGGTCAGTGCATGCAGAAGAGGAAGCAGGGGTGGCTTTTGACCTTGTTGAAGGACACAATCCAGCTGCCAGCAGTGTCCCAACACCTCTGCACCAAGCAAAGCCTGGGCTGCACGCTTTTTATTTGGCTGCTGGGATCTGGCCTTAGGGGTGTGAGGTGTCTCAGCCTCCCTAGCACCTTCCTTCTTCTGAAGGATGAGAAAGGAGGCCGTCAGACAACTTAATAGTCTGTGATTTACCAGGGGCCACGCTGAGATCGCCTAATGATCAAGAATTAAAATGTGCAGGGCTCTGCTGAGATGCTGTAACATATATCAAAGCTGCACCCACCAAGGTCAGAAATCCAAGGAGGTGGAAGGCAAAACAGAGATAAGTGATTTAGTTCAATGCTATTAGTGATCTAGTTTAATGGTATTCTGTTAGCAGCCAAGTCAATAGCAGCACCTGCTTTCCCTGCCCTCAGCCTTGCCTCCAAGCTGAGTCTTTGCAGACAAGGCACCAAACAGAAAACCAGCTTTTAAAGAAGTTTATGCAATCAAGTTGGTTTTTTTTTAATACAGTGGTAACTTTCAGCAACTTATAAAACCATTCTTCATTTGCAAGTCACAATTACCTTTGTCATTAAAAAGGTTGTTGTTGATATTTTATTTTTTTTCTTATGATTTATTTATGGAGAACTTGAAGTTTCTTCAACCACACAGGCTAATTTTGTCAGTTCATGTAAAACAAGGCAGAGACTCAGTCTTCTCCTTTGGATAGGAGGGCTCCTCAAAAACCAGAAAGCTGCAGCACCAGTCCTCAGCTGTGGCAGCAGTGCCTACCAAAAGGGCTGGGTGTGTACCAGGTAATTTCAGACCCAAAAGAATCATGTTATTCATGTTCCCCCTTCCCAAAACAGCTGAAGAAATGCAGCTGGAAAAAAAAAAAAAGGAGAAAATATCATCCTTTAAAAGGCATTTTTGACAGCACTGATTAGCAAGTCAACCTTGGACTTGTTTCATCACAAGGAAACAAGGCACTAATGGCACATTAATGCAAACACCAGTTTTCCCTGCTTTCATCACGCAGAAAAATTGTTTACTCCACAGTAAACCATGCCAAGAGGATCCCAGAGTGGGACAGATGTGGCCTTCTGACACAGCAAACATCTTGTGGGGTGGACAAGCACCGATAAATGTCAGAACAGTGGGCAAAAGTGCTCTTGACTTTATCTTGTAACAACGCATGAGTACAAAGAGTGATCATGGTAATAAATACTGCAGATCTCTCAACAGGACTTTTCCTTATGAAAAATTGCTTTCTTTTGGCACTTGTCGTGCATCTCAAATAAACTGGTTATCAAAACAGAAAAAACATTTCTACTTGTTCTCAAATCAACAGTATTTTCACTTACCATTAACATCTTGTAGATGTGCAGAAAAAGAAAACTATAAACTTGATTGTGGGCTTGTTTCTTTCCTTTTCAGAGGTAAAACCCATAAATATCTAAAATCTACTTTGATTCCTTTTCCAGACTCACTGAAAACAGTACAATTCATGTCAATTTTGATATAATTTTCTTACATTAAAGGACTTTGTTTGCTTAGGTCTTTTTGAATGTTTGTGTTCATGCTGTGCTGGTTGAGGCTGGGGTAGGGGTAATTTTCTTCACAAGTGGCTATTGTGAGGCTGTGTTTTGGACTTGTGCTGAACACAGGGCTGATAACACAGAGATGTTTTGTTATTGCTGAGCTGTACTCACACACAGAGCCAACGCCTTTTCTGCTTTTGCACTTCCACCCTGGCGAGGGAGCTGGGGTGCCAGGGAGGCTGGGAGGAGACACAGCCAGGACAGGTGATCCAAGTGACCAAAAGGATATTCCAGAGCATGTGACATCAAGGTCAGTACATAAAGTGGGGGGAAGGAGGAGGAAGGGGGAGGACATTCAAAGTGTTGATGTTTGTCTTCCCATGTCACCAGTACTGTGATGGAGCACTGCTCTCCTGGAGATCTGGAGATGGCTGAACACTTCCCTGCCCTTTGGGAAGCAGTGAATTAATTCCTTGCTTTGCTTTGGTTTTGTGCACAGCGTTTGCTTTCCCTATCAAACTGCTTTTATCTCAACCCATAAGTTTTCTAAGCTTTTAGCCTTCTGATTCTCTTCCTGATGCTGCTGGTGGGGCAGTGAATGAGAAGTTGTAGGGGCTTGGCTGCTGACTGGGTTTAAACCTCAACACATGTAATAGGAAGAGTAAGCATCACCAAGTTATTATCCTATTATTACTTCACATTGCAGTAGGGCATGAAGGACCTTATGAGACAAACTTCAGCCCTTAAGAAAGACAAAGCATAGGAACCATGGATGACTCATAGCACATCAACACTAGGGAATGCCACAGCGAAGAAAAGGCTGCCCAGACAGAGGAGGATGGGGCCCCAGCAGTCTCTTAGCTGCTTCCTTGTTTTCTTTCCATGCCTTTGCACAATGGGAGCAAATACCTATAAACTGATTAATCTGGGGACAGATATGAGGGACATAAGGCACTACAGCTTTTTGGCCCCAGCCAGCCTCAAATGTAGACAGAGTGCTGTACACTGATGCAAGGCAAATAAAGCACAGTAGGACCAATTTGCAGACAAGAACCTCTCTTTATCAGTATATCTATCGTTCAGGAGAAAAATCCAAGGTTTGAGTTTCAGTCTGCTTTGGGGAAGGAACACAAAAAACAAGTTGCAAACACATCTGGTTTTCCCTGCTCTCTCAGTCAAGGAGGAATATGAGTAGGGATAGCTGGAATGGCCAAGCTCCACTTACAGTGGCAGCAGGTCACACTCACATGATACTTTACAGAGAGGGCAAGGTCTGGCCCTAGCTGTAAATGGGGAGAGCAGTGTGTGGGAAGCAATTCAGTTGACAGGCAAGGACCCGAAAGGTCACGTAATGGGGTTCAAAGTCTGTTTAACCATGCACAGCCGAGCTGGAAAAGAGCCTAATAAAGCATGAGGTAGGCGAGGCACAGCTCTCAGCATCAAATCACTCTGCATGGGCTAAATCCCTGGGAAAGCAAAGCTCTCCTCACAGCAGCCGTGCTGTTAATGGGCGCCTCCCTGAGCTGCCCCCACCAGCCAGCTCGCATCCCCCCATCTCCATCCCACCGCCGCGGGGGAGGGAGGGAGAGAGGGAGGGAGCCGGCACACACAGCTGTGGCCAGACCGATAAGAAAACCTGGGGATCCACGTGGTCCTTGCGAGCAGAGCCGGCTCTCATCCCCGGAGGGTCTGAGCGCATTTCGCTGTGCGCACTTTGCCACCTGCGCAGATGTCCGGGCTGGCTGCTGTCTGTCTCTGCCCAGACAAGGGTGAGATGGGTTCGCTCCCCGGGCTTCAAAGGACGAGGCTGGACTCTCAGGTTCGGTCTTCAAGGTTGTTTATTATTTCTTATCTACAAAGTTTTTCTTTTGCCCAGCCGGGGTCTGGGCAAAACCCAGCAAGGCAGCCAAAGGCACTCTGACTGCCCACAGGGCGGTCGTATCCTTTTATAACAAAGACTACGTAAACTATATTTATCTTTTGTTCCCAATACTTATCATTTTTATTACCAAGTGTACCTTCACTAAGAAACTATCAAAAATATCTGTGTCACACAGAAAATGGAAGACATGAAGAAGGAAGAAGAACCACGAGGCAAGCCCCAACTTCCTCCATCTTGTCTCTATAACCCCCTTGTACCAAAATCTTAAAATCTGTTTTGCCCAGTAATTATATATTTCTATGTCTTTTAAACCCCAGTGATTCTCATATCCCCATATAAGGTGGTACATCTCTCGAAGGGTCAAAATCATGCCACCAGGTACTTTTGGCAACATTCCAAGGCTCCTGAGCCCCCCCAAGGGTTCTCTCAGTAGCTCTGGACATCAGGAGCGATGCGCTGAGTTCCTACACTCGGACAGGCTGGAGCCCCAGCTCTCCTTGCAGGAGGGAAACACTCTGCACGGCTGCCCACCGGGGAGGGCAAGCTCTGGGGCTGCAAAGCAGCGGGGCTCGTGGGAAGGATCACCTTCTGTCTTAGTGTATGGAGAAAACACTCTTAGTTTTAGTAAGGAGGAAAAATGAAGCAGAAGATGGCCAGGAAGAGGATGTCTAAGCACATGTGGTGGCAGAGCTCAAAGCCCTGTGGCATCAGCAGTGGCTCCTACAAAGTGCCAGGATACCAACCTCTCCTGTCCTAGGGAACCCAAGAGCAGGGCACCAGTCAAGAGAAACTACTATGCCTAAATCCCACCAGGCTATCTCCCTCGCCCTGCTGGCTGGGAAGTTACAAGGCATTTTTCATCCATTCAGAGGGATTATTTAAAGCATAAAATACCTGAGGGACTCCAGGCTTGGGAGAACAGAAAGCATTTGTCTAAGCTTATTTCAGGGAAAATAATACATTTCCTCCACAGCTAAATGTGAATGCAGAAGGTTTTAACCTATAAAAGCACATAAACAAACCACACGAGAGCAGTTCAAAGATTTCTCATTTACTTAGAAGCAGAAAGACATAACAGCAAAACCGAGAGGATGGAGAGCTTTAAAAAGGCACATTTTAAACAATGTTTAACCTAGTCCTGAAATACTTCAGCCCACATTCATCTAAAAGTTCAAGAAAAAGTACTAATTCCTTTGAAAGCTTCCATGAAACAACCCTATTTGTATTCACAAATATCTTGAATTAGCTCTTTGTTAAACTGAGAGAGTCTTTCCTGTTAGACCAATATTATGCATCAGAGAGGAATTATCCCCCCTTTTGTTTTATAAAACAGGCTATTGGCCAAACACTGTTCCATTTAGCAGGCTTAACTTCATTTCATCATATGATTTTATTTGTCTTTTAAGACTGGTTCGAATAAGCCTTAGGTAACCTAGATATTTTTTAAAAATAGAATAAATATTATTTGAACTGTAGAAATTACTTTCTTTGGTCTTTTGCAGTTCCATATGTGGTTCAGGATTCACGTGCATGATTTATGTGCGTGCATAACTACTCCTAACACTGGCTTGAGTGTTCCCCCATCTCTGCAACTTGAGCTGCTGCAGTCAGTCACCTGATAAGCTGTTAGCAACCAGAGCAAAGAGGCCAGGGTGAGCAATGTTCTTTTGCAGACTACTCCCAGCAATGAGACTGCACACTGGAGGAAGGAGAGACTCAGCAGAGGAAGGTTCCCCCCCCTGCGTTGTACTTTTAAAATCCTGCTCTGAAGTATCTTCTGCTCCTTCCCCTGGGTGGATGGTGTTGTGGGTTGTGCTTGCAACCTGGCTGCAGCCCAGGACTCCAGGCAGTTTGGATCCTCTGCAGCCTAAAGGAGAAACCCTGGTAAATGGTAAAATCCTTCTGGAGCACAAGTTCCCTTATGAAAATTAGATACGTTTGCATTCACATTTGCATGCCTGATTGACTCCCCCTCTCTTTTCAAATCTGGACTGAAAACACGTGTTCTCACTCACTCAGATATTATTTACTGTCGTGCTTTACAACTGCATTGTTGGACAGCACAGAAATCTGTAATTGTGGTTTGCACAGTAGATTATACATAAAATAAATTGGAAATATATAAATCACCCTAGGGGACTATATTAAAGATAAGCACACAAAATACAGTCCCAAATGTACTATACTGCCAGCTCTCCTGGGGTGTTCTTGATCCTTGTCAAGAGCAACATCTTGGGCTCTGGAGTACGTCTGGGTTTGGTGATCACATCCCAGGGGTGCAAAAGGCTGGGCCCAGGCTTGAGAGGCAACACCTGCCATGACCTGTCTGCAGGTAGAAGGACCATCTGGTTTTCTACCAGAAGGACACTCTTGGGAACATACTCCCCATTCATCCTTATGCAGGACTGACCACAGCTAAACATGAACAGTGTGCTAGACTGTTGAAGAGCAGCTGGATTAAACCTTCAGCAAGCACAGGAGGTGAGCTATTATTAGGGAAAAATAAGAGTTTTAATTAAAAATAAAGGTGCAATGGCTAGATATCCAGATACTCTGCTTCCCTTAGGGTTATACTTCATGAATATTCCAGTCTCACAGTCATTCAGGAGCCATGTCTATGAAACTTCTATAAACATTTATTATATGACACAAACCATATCTTCTCAATTCAGTCTACAGAAGTTCAGATACATTTAACCCTCTGATACCCAGCAACAGCATCCAATAGCCTAACATTAAAGAGTTTCTCTCCTTGTGATACCCAGTCACTTCATGATCCTTTCAACAGACTAACTCATAACAACAGCTTTTGAGTCAGGCAGATGCTACCCTACTAGAGGGCCAGGGGACAGAGCCAGGAAGAAACTGGAAGGCAGGGTGCTGGTGGAGGGGGAGCTGGGGACAGGACACAGCCAAAACCTGCCACCGTATTTTCCAGCTGATGACAAAATCTGCTGAGCTCGCAGAGGCTGGTGGGGCCCAGCAGGATGTGCTGCCCCGAGTGTGCATTAGCTAATTCAGACAGCATAATTTGGCACACCTCTGCTGCCTTCAGCAGCACTCTGTCAGCCTACACCCGCTGAGCCTCTTGGACCTGAGTCTAAAAAGTATATATTTCACCCACCTTTGATAGTTCTGGTAACCAAATACTGTAAAGTGCATTGCTGGAACCAAATCTGCCCCAGCAGGACACTGAGTGGAAAACCTAAGATTTCTTTCTGTCTCTCTGATAACTACTCTCACTTACAAACACAGTAACATACCAGCAAATGCTTTTTGCATACCTATGCATTTCTCTGAAGGACAGAAACCTTTTGCAATTCATTTCTATTGCTACTATTCATTATGCTGCTCAATTACATTAAGTGCCTTAATTACTTATTTACAAAGGGTTAGTAACGCTGCACTTTTTACCTGACCTATATACTGAGCCTGGAGGCAGCAAACAGTTTTCTGCATTCATCTCTTGCTAGAAGCAGCTTTCAATAGCCCTTTGTTTCCCACAAAGCAGCAGGTCGGCAGAGTTTTGGAGAGAGGCATGACTTTCAGCTGACAGTGAGCCCAGAGCCTGGGAGGCTTGGTGCTTTCCTGACTAATCCTGCTGTGGTCTGTGTACATTTCTGCCGGTGAAGACAGGAAACCCTGGCCCGTGTTCTCAGCAATGGCATGCACAGACTGGGCAGTGTGACCTCCTCGAGGGACCCTCAGAGGACAGGAGGCTGTCCGGGGTGCTGTGCACCTCTGGCAGATGCCTGCCTGATGACACCAGTGCTGGGGCACTGGAGACCCCACCAGCCCTGGGAAGTGGCCCCACAGCCTCACCTGCCCTCCTCTGTGCTTCTGTGGCCCTTCCATTCCCTGCATGGATTACAGAATCACAGAACAGGTAAGGCTGGAAGGAACCCCAGTGGGTCCTCTGCACCAGAAGGTCATCCCAGAGCACATGGCACAGGATTGTTTCTAGACAGTTCTTGAGTATACCCAGCCAGGGAAATCCCACAGCCTCTCTGGGCAAAGTGTTCCAGTGTGTGGGCACGTGCACAGTAAATTGTTCCCCATTTTCAGGTGGAACTTCCTCTGCATCAGTTTCTGCCCCTTGCCTCTTGTCCTGCTGCTGAGCACCACGGAGCAGTGCCTGGCCCATCCTCATGGCACCCTCCCTGCAGATGCTGATGAAGTCCCCTCTCAGTTTTCACATCTTGAGGCTGAACAGACTCAACTCTCTCAGCCTTTTCTGATGAGAGACATACTCTAGAGCTTTGGCCAACATAGCAGCTCTCTGCTGTCCGGGCCAGCTGTTGTTTGTCTCTGCCCAGACAAGGGTGAGATGGGTTCGCTCCCTGGGCTTCAAAGGACGAGGCTGGACTCTCAGGTTTGGTCTTCAAGGTTGTTTATTATCTCTTATCTATAAAGTTTTCCTTTCTGCCCAGCCGGGGTCCGACTAGCAAGGCAGCCAAAGGCACTCTGACTGCCCACGGGGCGGTCGCATCCTTTTATAACAAAGACTACGTAAACCATATTTATCTTTTGTCCCCAATACTTATCATTTTTATTACCAAGTGTACCTTTACTAAGAACCTATCAAATATATCTATGTCACACAGAAAATGGAAGACAAGAAGAAGGAGGAAGAGCCACGTGGCAGGCCCAACTTCCTCCATCTTGTCTCTATAACCCCCCTGTACCAAAATCTTAAAATCTGTGCTTTGACCTGTAATTGAGCTATTTCTATATCCTTTAAACACCAGTGATTCCTATATCCCCATATAAGGTGGTACATCTCTTGAAGGGTCAAAGTTGAGCCACCAGATACTTTTAGCAACATTCCAAGGCTCCCGAGCCCCCCAAGGGTTCTCTCGGTAGCTCTGGGCGTCCGGAGAGGTGCGCCGAGTTCCCACACTCTGCCAGACCTGCTCCAGGATGTCCACGCCTCTCTTGGCACCAATCAAGCCCTTCTTGCCTGTCCAAGAGCTTCAAGTGTAAACACCCCCTGTACCACAACCTGTTTTGGATTCAAGGTCATGCTATCTCCAGTTGAAATTTTCTTCACTGACTAAAGAAGGGATTTTTCAAATTTTTTCCATGTTTTCTAATCTACTGTAATACTCCCATTGTCCTCTTGCTTTAATCAAGTAAGATAGCTTCTTTTTGAGACACAGTATCCAAAATTGGACCCAGTAGTTTCAGGAATTTTTTTTCTGTGTGAAGCAGAAAATGTGTATCATGCCTCCTTGCCACTTTAGAGTCCCATTCATGTGCTATAGACAGGTGAGCTGTCACTTAATACTGTGTCTGAGTACTATTTTCCATTTAAATTTATATATTCACTCACCTTACATTCACCCCAATTGAGTTATATCTTTTTCTTTTTTTTCCGGTCCATATCTCTACTGTCAACATTATGTGGGATGCTAGTCCAGACTTTCAACCTCCTTGCAGCAGCACTGATAAGCCTGATCCCTACTCCAGTATTCAGGTAATCAGTGAATTACTTAATAATCCCAGTGTGCATGGCTGCTGAAGAGGTGGCTCTGCATGTGTGAGGCTGCTGCTGCTGCTCTGTGTCCCCAGATCCACCCAGCAGCAAGGCTGAGCTTCTATTCCCGGCACACGCAGAGTGCTCTCCAAATGGGAAGCATGCATATGGCCTGGTTGTGGTTCTGCTCTCCCTCCAGCACGTGGCCTTAGGCAGTCTCTGCTGTAGCTGGTCCTGGATGTCCAGCCTGCCTGGCTGCCTTACCAGCCCCAGCCCCACTCCAGCTCCTACTCAGAGCTTCTCATGCACAAACACACACACACACAAGTTCCCAAGGAAAACCGCACTCAGTGTGTCCTTCCAGGGCGCCAGGATCCTGACAGGGCAGGTCTCCTCTTGACCATGGGCTGGCTCACAAGCTGGCACTGAAAGCACACACGTGCACATGCATGCAGAAGAGTCAATCAACTGTGAAAAGTGCACCTGCCATTCCTGTTCACATACATCTGTCCCCTTTTATCCCTTATCCCTATTTTTCTGGACTTGTTCCCTCTCAATCATCCCTGATCTCTCTTTCTCTGTCTCAGTTTCTTCCCCAGTCATAAAGCCTGACCATCCTCACAGGCATCCCAGATCAGGAGTTGCACAGTCTCCAGGTGCCGTTTGCCAGCATTCCATCAGCTCTGGGCAGTGACTCCTGAAGGCTGTTGAGTGCTGCAGGGATCTTCTCCCACCTACTCCACAGGGCCTCACCTTGTACCTTGGATCCATTACTTATTTTTATGGCTATCATTTCACACATTCCACAGCAGACCACAATTTTAGCTTGCCAATGACAACTGCTAGGTGCACTAGCAGATAACGTACGCACTGAGAGGTTCTTCTGAGAGAACACGATACAGGTACATTCTTCAGATCAAACTATGAGCACTGCTCCGCCAAGGCCAGTGCAGTTTTGACCTTTACCTCCCCAAAAACAAAATCTACTCATCCTCTGCTCGTGTTGTGGCCAGAGCCTCATGTGGGCCCACACACATCCCCAGGGAGAGCCAAATACCAGGGCAGACATTCCTACAGCAAGGGTCTCCTGTGCAGGAGTTGGTGCAAGGCACAGGCATAGCCTCCAGACACAAACGGAGGCTCCTGCCAGGCTTGGTTTTTCTGAGGCTGTCACCCTGGAAAACTCACTGTTTCTGCCTTGGGGAGAGCTCCTGTGGCCAAGCAATGCCATGACAGGGTATGGATGTTCACACACACACGGGGAGCTGCCAAAGCCATCCTAGGTACCACACTCAGGGAGAGACATTCTTCCCTCCTGAAAGCTGATATGGTGAAGGGGAGCAAGGAAAAGCCACAGAGAGGGGATTTGGACACTTGCTGCTGCATCACAGTATGGATTTGGCAGCACTTTGCTGGAAGAGAACTCACAGTCCAATTACTTTCACACCATCCTTAAATCAGGCTACATGAGAAGAGAAACATTTAATCACAACCTTCAGAATAGATGGGATAGTTCATTCTTTTGAAGACATAGGTAAATCACAAAGGAAACCATGCTTAAGATTCAGCTAGTGAAAATATGTGAGGTCTCTGGGTTTCTCCCTCCCTTCTGGCCTTCCTCCAGAGCTGGTTGGAGAGCACCCAAGCTTGGTAGAACACAGGAAGCCCTACAGTCAATCTCTTCCAAGGGAGTCAAACCTTCCCTTTGATACAACTGCGCCCCTTCTCCTCCTCCCTGTGATGCGTTCCTGAGGTAGTCCTGCCACCCTCTAATCAAAACAAATATTTTTCAGCTCCTCAGAGGAACCAGAAAGGTTTTGCAAGGCCAAGCACTATCTTGTGGACTTGGCCAGTTAACCAGCTACTCATTTAGGTAAAGATGAGGGCACATCCTGACCCCCAAAGCATTCACCTCTCCAAATGCGTCGCCTCTCCGCACTTTCACCTAAAGTTTGAAAGTAGTCCATGTGTCCACTGATGCACTCAAACCTCAGTATCCCTGTGGGATAGACACATACAGCCCAGACTTGTCTTGTAGCCAGCCACAGTGGCTGTCAGCCCCTTGACAGTGTCAGTTTACCTTCCTGCAGCAGCTCCAAGAGCTGGAAAGCCCCTTCCTTGCAGCTGCACTGGGTAAAATTTGGAGGACAGAGCCAAAATTGCTGGAGGGGAGGAACTAGAGGCAGCAGAATGATCATCCTTCACACACATGGTGAGAGCGCTGGCTGCAGTGCTCTGTATCTCTGTAAATACTGCTCTGTATCTCTGTAAATACTGCTCTAAACAGAAAGTCAGTTTACATCCACAAGATTAGTCTGTTTTGATGTTATTACTCAGCATGTGGCAGGTGAACTGAGAGTACAGATCCTCCTATGATGCGTTTGTAACATTCTCTAGAACAATAGCACATGTTATTGGGAGGGTAGAAGTGGGAGTGTAGAAAAAATTGGCATGAAGTGTGACACCTAAAATTCACAAATATATTAAGATGTGTCAGAAATTGTGGTGCTAATTTTAACAAAAATTTACTGAAACTGCCATTATTTCCTTATGCTGCTTTGTGCTGCAAAGAGGATTTGATTGGCAAAAGATTTACTTAGAGATGTACTTAGACCCTGTAAACAGAGTGAAGCAAATTAAGACCTATCCAAAGGGTAACACATTTAAATGAAAAGACACCTTCTTCACTATCCATTCATGCATAGCAAAGTGAATATCAGCAGCTAGCAAAACCCCTTAAACTGCATACATTTTACTTGCTGAAAATAAATCCATGTTAATGGACACAATGACATACACCTAATGTATCACATAACCAGCTTAGTATAAAAAATAAGTATCACCGGAATTCTAATTCATACATGATGCTACAGAAAATGCTAATTTGAGAAATGTCTGATACCAGATTACAACGTACTTAAAGGGTTTTTGCTTCATCGTGCACTAGAGATGTGGAAAATTCAGAGCAAACTGACATGTTTGGTTTATTTTTCAGAAACCTCTAGAACTCTGTCATCTTATTACAATTAATTCTGAATTCAGAAAGACATTAATATGGTGTGTGAGGAAGGAATTGGATGCCATGTCTGACTACCATGTGACACGAGAGAGACCATTTCATACACCCATTCGAGATGCTCCAGTTTCATTCCTCCTTTGTGACAGGGGAGCACAGAAAAAGTATCATGGGGCGGTGGGTTGTCTTGTTTTGTAGCGCCAGCAAAGTGAAAAAGAAATTAGAAATACTTTTGCCTTCTCATCATCAACAATGACAGCTTAAGGAAAAGAGGAACAACTCCTCCAAAATCTCTGCACACCATTACTCCATTGTGTTGGTAGGCTCACATATGCACAGTTTCAGAGCTCACTCATGCTGCATGATACACTCTTACATCCTTGAATAATTAAAAAAAAAAAAACATAGACATGTTTGGTTGTCTCTGTAATTATTCAGTGCTGATGTTATCTCTTCCAGAAATCTCTGAAATGTTAGCAATGTGTACTGGGAGTTCAGGTGATGCAGAGATTTTTAAATAAAGGAATTGGCCCAAAGAAGTTGCTCATACCTTCTTTACACAAATTGCCTGCATCCTTTGTGGGTGGAAAACATCCTGGATATGTATAATAAAGCAGTTAACAGATTTAGCTGGCCTGGCTGGCACGGAGACAGCAAATCACCGAAGGTCTTGACAGCGTAAGAAATGGTCATTAAGAAATTGAAGAAACAGAAAAAATAACTATTTTCCAGCCTGTCCATCATAAGCAACCATTTTCCTCAGAGCAGGAAGGTAGCTCAGCCTTTCCTGCTTTCATTTTACATCAGGGAAACAGACCACAAGCACAGCAGCAAGAATTTCTCGTTGCTGGAGCCCTGGGAGGACAAGCTGGGCCACAAGGAAGTGCAGGGCATTGCTGCTGTCTCCCTTGAGCCTCCTATACTCTCATGTTACAGTGCTTCATGTACTGTGCTGCTGCTGTGGGAAGGATTGCTATTGATCACCTCCAGCTCACATGCAAAAATCCATATTATTATTTTGTTGGGCATCTCCAGGGAGAGAAGTGGCACCAGATGGTAAGGGGGAAGCAACTTTCTGAAAATCAAAGGTGACAATTTTGCATGACTAAAACGCTTAGTGAGATTTTTAGCCTTCACCTCTCCCACAAATGCAGACTATTCCAATTGCTGGCCTGGAGTCTTGTGGGCAAAGTGAACCTAGAAATCTGTAAGTGGCAGCCTCTGGCTCCTGCCTGAATGAGGGAAACAAAGCAACACTGTGGCCTCCATCAGCTCTTTGCACTGAAATGATTTGAGGAAATTCTTCCCCTGGGGGCGATTGTGCACAATTAGCTCAGAATCTCTGGGATTTGTTCCAGTGGAATTGATTCCCAATAGGCCCCACCACTCATCAGTGCTGGGCAGTGCAGGCAGAGGGAGTCCTGCCAATAATGCACGTGCAGGGATCTCTCCATACACTCTCATCCCTGTCCCTGCCCATTCCTGCACACACCGTGGTAAGAATTGTGTACGTTTGAAACCAACTCTGCTGCAGGTTGAGCAGCACCAGGGGTTGAAACATTTCCTTTCCATTCAAGGGCAGAAACAAATTGATATGACCTGTTGGTCACCAGCTGAGCCTGGAGGAGCTACTCACTGCTGAATGCCTCAACAAGGATGTTCCAAAATGCCTCCTGACCACCCACACCCCTCCATCCAGACTTGGCCATGCTGTGGAATGATTCCTGGCCCTGCTCCATCCCCACCTCCTACGTGGATATCACCACTTCCCACCAACTAAGGGGTCATTGTCACCTTCCTCCAGTGGACCAGCCCTGTCTCTGCCCCTCCCCTGCCCACTGCATCCATCAGCTGCAACACTGCCCTGTGCCCCTGCAGCTGGGAAGCACTGGACACTGAGTGGTCACTCCACCCCTGCCTCACTTGATGCACTCACAGAGAGCTAATGACCCTACCTTTTTTGCAGAAAACAGATTTTGGGACCATAATCCTGAAAAGGTGTCCCTCAGCAGCAGAAATGTGCCTACTTTTGCTTTTCTTCCTGCCTGCTTATATATCCTCCCACTTCATAAAATATGGAACTGTGACTGCATTGGCGTCTGTCAAGATTATGTGATTACACTAACTACCTAATAAATGTATTTCTTTACATAACAGCTAAGCAGATGCTTCACACCCCAGCAAGCATTCAGCAGAGAAGAGGATCTTAACATCAACACAGATTAAAACAAGAGTACCATGGAAAAACCTCTCACAATTTGTGTAACTCAGCCAGTTTCAATAGAAATTATCTCTGTCCCAAAAGATAGAGAGAATTTGTGAAATTATTAGCAGAGACAAGGGAGAGGAGGCACAAAAAGAGAATGAGGAACAAACACCAGTGCTGACTAAACTGGCCAGCATTGATATGTTTTCAAGGGTGCTGAGTATGCTCCAGCAGCAGTCCTTGCCTTTTCCCACAAGGAGCTGCTATCTGCAGGGAAAAACATAACACAACAAAGCAGGCATAAGTGTACAGCTCCTATTCGGTGCCAAAGCTGGTTATCAGCAAGGAGGCCCCATATCCCACTGAGTACTTGTAAATTTACTGTCAGCTTTTTGTGATGTGCAGATAGGTTCATTGTGTGTTTATCTCTGTGGTAAAGACTGCCAGGGATTTGGGGGCTTTATGGTATTGACTAAGGCCATGAAAATAAAATAAAAATAAGGGCTTGGGATTGAAAATATTAACACTTTATCAACCAGGGGGACCACTTTGTCTTCCTGAGTAGGTTCTAGTGCAGGAGAAAAACAACATGATCCATTAAGAGGAATTAATTTAAGTAATGCAGACAAAGGCCTGAGCCTGGAACACGATGGGGACCTGGATGCTTCCCAGCCAGGATGGTGAGATGTGTTACCACATGCCATTGGCAGTGGCTGTGCAATGGACAGGGTCAGTGCCACAGAGATCCAAACCTGCAGCAGATGTGGCTTCCTCACTGTCCAAGCATGCCAGTCCCTTAGTCTGAAAGCACCAGAGGTAATAAATGAGAGACAGAGGCATCAAATGCTGCAAAACTCATCCTAAAGACCCAATGGTTCGTAAGAGATCCACCCCCTCCTCTGTTCCTTCCCTCATTCAGGAGTGCTGAGGGACACAGCAGTGAGGTGAAGCTCCAAAACTCCTATACCATGCCAGGACTGGGCAGTCCCTGAGCCCCTGAGCCAGCCTGCCCTCTCCAGGGTGCCCAGACACCCTGGTAGCTGCTCCTATCTCCACCTCATAGCACTGGGAAGTGCTAAAATAGGACCGTGGGGACTTAGTGGAAGAGATGACGTGCAGACAGGGACACACCAGTACAATCTTCAAAATGGAAAATGGACTTTGCTTAGCTTCAGAAGGAGTGTTTGCATATAATTTAGCAGGAGAGAGGAGAAAGCATTGAAATATATTCTTCCAACAAGCAAACCCCAGGCTATCAACTGCCTCTGGAAAATTAAAACATCCACAGTTTTTCCCCTCAGAGTAATAATTTTAATTAAATAGATCACATCCTAATAAAAATATGTGTGTTAAAATACAATGGAGAATATCATGTGACGTGGACATCTGCAAATGGTATGATCCCCCAGGCCTCTTAAAGAGGATATGCACCAAGTTGAGGGAGGGTTCTAAAATCAGGCTCTTTGTACAAACATTCCTTTATCTCCATACTCTTTCCTAGGAAAAGAAGTACCATTCAAAAGAGGAAACCTCGAAGAAATCTACCTCAGTTATTAAGGAGGTTGTCTTTAATGTCTAGATTTGCATTTCATTTCAGCATTTTTGTAGTACCAGCATAAGCTCTTTGATAATACAATTTTGTGTTAGAGGAATGACAGCTCTCTCTGAAAACACCTCCCTCAGAAGCATCTGGACACTGGGAAAAAAAAAAAAAAGGTATTACAAAAAAGGCAGGGAAAAAAGTGATTTTCCTATTGATCTGAAGTTAATGATCTGCCACAGGGGGTTACAAGTTTCCAGGTGCCTGCAGTCACATACAGCAGCTCTACCTTTGTAAGTCTGGATACTTAATCAATTGGGAAAATGTTATCTGCCAGCCACAGAAAATGAATGTAAAACTACAAAGCATGTATAAAATCTAGCTGCTAAACAAAATAAAAATGCCTAGCAGAAGAAACTGAAGATTTGGGTGAATTGGAAGAGTGACATCTCAGAATTACAAAGCGCTGTACAGGGAATGTGGGGTGAGGGCTGTGCCTTAGCATGTGGGAGGGAGCAGGATTGTTTGGGCAGTGGGGCAGGGGCACCCATAGCTTGGTAACAGACTGTGGGGGGCACCTAATGCAACTCTGACCATGCCAAGCCCTCCAGTCTTCAAACAGGGAATGAACAGTTCCAGCTCTCACCAGGAAAATGTGATGCAGATAATCTCTTTGGGGACAGTCTCCTTGAGAGCAAAAAACTATCAGTCCTGCCACTCCAGAGGAAGGCTTACAGCCCATTTACAAACCTTTTCTGCTCTAAGGAAGGAAAACAGCGCACAAAGACTGACTTGCTAAAATAATCCTTATCAGGAGGGCAGAAAGTGATAAATACAGGCAAGTGGAACCTAACAACTCATAACTGGGGCAAGCAAGACATTTTCCTATTCTTTTTTCAAATTTCCCAAGGAGGGACATTAGCCAGCAGGCCCCAGCTCCCTGCAAGTCAGTCTGCAGGAAAACAGAGCAGCCACATCTTCCTCAGCAGTGCCAGAATCAGCCCAGGCCCCCTGGGATCACTCTCCAGCCTGTTTGCAGTTTGATCCCACTTAACTCAAGCAAAAATCAGAATATTTTGTTGCTAAACAGAAGACTAAAGGCTGTTATGCAAATCATTCTTATCCTAATGCACAGGCAAATGACTGAATTAGAGCAATAGGATTACATGCTAAATTGTCAATACAATAGCTCAACTTAGAATATAGTAAAATAAAAAAAAAGCTGACAGTGGAGTTTTTGGTCTACCAGTCAAACATTTCAAGGAGTGACATCTTCTCTTTCTGCGGAAAATTCCCCTAGAGGAGGATAATGGACTAATTAAGGCAATTAAGGGTGAAGGCATCAGGAGCTTCTCTACAAATCATAGGAAAAAAGTCGCCAAGGCACCAAACCCTGTGCTTCCCTGAGCCCACGTTGCCTGCAGCGTGAGGGGAGGCACACTCAGCACTCATCTCCCTGCTGGGTCCCGTCCTCCCCCAGCTGGGTGGATGGAGCTGTCACCTCCTGTCTCGCAAGGAGATGGCCAGCCCCAGGCTCCATGCCATGCCAGAGGGGGCCAGTGCAGGAGGCATCTGTGGCACTTGGGACTGCAAGTCCGGTGAGGAGCCCTCTCTCACTCTTCTAGCCCTACAGAGGAAACAAAAACCTTTTTCGGTGGTGTTACAAGCTCAGGACCATGAAACCTGTGCTTCTCCCCAGCTCATCATGCAGTCTTTTCTTTCGCTTTCTGTTCTCCCTGGCCGCAGAGCAAGCCCAGCCCGCCTGTTTCACCTTCAAGCAAAGGAAGATCAGTGGAACTGCCTGATTGTTAAAGTACAGTACATGTAGCACTAAGCTCTGATATGGCAATTTCTGTCTGAGACAATTTAGCTTTTGATCTCTGGATGCAGTTAATTGCTAGCTATGCAGACATTTGTGGAGGAAAAAACAATCACAAGCAATTTCAGAAGCGAGATTCTTGATGCTTAATCTTGCACCTGTCCTAAGAACTGAAATGAGCTTTTCTTAGTCTGGATCATGCTGCACAGATCTGCAGATCAGCCAAAGGCAGAACATTTCAAATGTCAAATAGATGCAAATCTACTGCTCTCCCACATGATAAAAAGAGAAAGTCACCATAATAAAAACAATAAGGTGTTCCATTCAATATATTCACATTAACAGTACTCTACGTGTCTTGAAAATAAAGCAATAAATCATATACAGAATAATTGGGAAAAACAGCTCATTCATTGTTCATTTTGGTCTTGATTTTTTTCTTCTTGTGGGCAATTCTAGGACAGCAGAGAGCCAAGTCCTACTTCTCCAGGGGAAAAAAAACAGTGTTATTTTCAGACAGGGAAGGGAGTAAGATAAAACAGGACAACTTTGAGTACACCTAATCAAGGTTCAAATACCAGCACATAAAACAAGTCCTGGCAAAAAAAAAAAAAAATCTCTGACTAGCAGCTGACTAGGTGTATCTCAACTGTAACTGCCCAGCTACAAATGTAAGCTGTGACAGACATCCTGCTACCCACCACCAACTTGCTTCTATTCTCCTGGGTGTAATAACTCATCTCAAACCCTTGAAAGCCTGGTAACTCGGGATTGCCTTCAGAAATGCCACACCAAAGTCCCATTTAGCCCAAAAAAGCAGAGACATCCAAGGCTTGCACTGTGGGTTTCAGAGGGGCTATGTGAAACAGGGCAAGTGCCTCTGCCTTGCTCCTGCACTGCTGCCAGTCTGGGACACCCAAAGGTGTAGCCATGCTGTCCAGTTTAACTTCTCCCCACAGTCTTCTTCCTTCAGATTACCCACTCCCCCACACCCCACTGGTACTCTGGCATCCCCAACATGCAGAAGCAAAAGTGCAATTCTGTACCACAGGAAAAGGCACTTCCCTGTCTCCGCTCCAAATCCAACAGCCAGCTTGCCCACTGAGCAGCTCTTGGATGCTTTTAGCAAACATTCCGCAATGACTCAAGCTGTCTTTCACTTTTTCCTGAGCTAAGAGATCATGATTTTATATAAGTAGTCACTTTTCTCCCAACACAGTATTTCATTTTAGTGCAGTGTATAATTTCAGTGGTTTTTCAGAGTCAAGACTAGCTTTGGTTGCCCTGAATAATATTTCATCAGTTGTAAACATTGTCACTATTTGCTTGCACCACCTTCTCCAGGCCTCTTAGGAAGATGCTGAACATCAGACCCAAGTCTTGTGTCTATTTGACCTTCTCTTGATGTATGAGGAGCCTGTTTCTTCCAACACTCCCTTTTCTGGGGGTTGGCCCATAAGTAACTTCTCCTGTTCCGTAGCCATTTGTGTCATTTGTTATGAGCCATTGCTTCTCTAGGGCTCTGTTGAAAGCCACATAGCCTGAACAAGCACAATACATATGCTCATGGTATCCTTCTGAGAGTTCTTGTGGCTTTCAAGCCTGACCTTCCTCTCCACACCCATGTTTCTTCTCAAACCTCCAACCAAATCTGACCACCACAAATGAAATCTTTGACTGACCATTACTTCCCAGGATCACTCCTGAAGCCCTGCTCAAAACTTGGCATCATGTTCCCACTTGCATCCCTCTAAACCCAGAGCTGATAGTAGTGCCAGATCACACATAGTTAGCAATTCAGAAAATTCTTATTTGTGGTGTGTGTTTTTTCAGGACTCCTGTGTAAACACCATCTGGTGCTGAGAATTTGTTAATGTTTAGTTTATCAATTTGTCCTAACATGCTTTTTCCCACCACCTCCATTTGAGGTGGTTCCTCTGACTCTCTCCCCATCCGCAGCGTCACCATCACAGTGAATGCCAATGCATGCAAAAATTTTGTTCAGCTTTTGGACAATGCTATTGCTGTCTGCCAGTGGATCTTTTTACACAGGGGTCATTTATTGGCCCCAGTAGTTTCTCATCATCCCTATGAATTCTGGACAGGTCCTGCACAGACAAACCGATCACATTAATATTTATAAATGAGATAAACTTTAAATGCATCTATATTTCAAATACATGCTGCTAAGTTTACTATGAAAATTTCAGATGGAAAACACCAAATGTGATCTTGGTACACATCCAAATATAAATGTGAATTCTTTTGAGTATTTCCCAAACAGGAGCAATTTTTATCTTAGGGATCTTCCAAAACTAACTGCTACACAAGCACACTGTGTAGCCTCCAGTCATGTCAAACATTTGTTATCAACAGAGATGAATGAAGCCTGGAACAACACCTTTCTTTGTGTTAAATGTTCCATTGAAAACCTGAAAATACTCTACTGGAGGGAGAGAAACCAAATACAAGATGACCCTTGTGCCTGGCCAGCACAGTGCTTTTGAAGCCCCTCTTCACATGGAGAGTTGTTAAAAAGATTTATGTGAAGTTGCTCATGAAAATTCATAACTAGTGTTTCAGCAGTGGAAGGTAAAATATTTATTAAAAGCAGTGGATTGAAGAGAAAAGCCTTGCAATCAGTTTACCATACATAAAATAAGCAATAAAGGTGACTGTTTAACATTTACTTAACAATCCCAGCTGAAGCCCTTTGAAAAAGTGAAGCTGGTGATAAGGGGTAGCAGCTTCTACAGCAATGAAAGACAAGAGAGCACCTTCAGAGCAAGTGAGACGGAGATGAGGAGAATGATTTATAAGGGCAATGATTAATCTTTCACTTTATGTGGGAACAGACTTGGGCATTTGATTAAATATTCAAGGTAGAAGAACAACATCTAATAACACAAAACCTTGTTTTGCAACAGCCTCCAAGGTCTCACTTTTCCTTCTGTGAAAGTGGTTTGAATTTCAGATTATTGAGGCTTTGATTTTGGGTTTGGTTTTTCTTTGTTGGCTTTTTTTATTTTTCCCAAATTAAAGATGACATAAATACATTTGAGCATGGAGGTGTAGAAAGGACAGAAAGAGTTTTATTTGGTTACTAGCACTGTTTTTTCATCTCCTGCTCTTCACCTGATCCAGGAGGTAAGAAAGCAATCAAAACAATGAGGAAACATGCTCTTGGTCCCACAGCAAATTTGCCTCTTGTAGCAGTCAAATTAATTGGGTGCTGTTTAGAGCTGAAATATATCACTGTGTATTCATCAGCGCGGGGCATGGCGACACATAAAGAACATTACTCACATAGACACAGTAAGGATAATAAACCAGCAACACATGTCTGGGAACAAAAAAGCAACACTTTCAAGCTCATCTGTCAGACTTCTCATGTACTTGAGGTGAGGAGATGGGGGAAGGAAACCAGGGGAACCTGAAATAGCATAGTGTCATGTGGGAAGGTAATATCATCACAGAGCTCTGAGCAGCGGAGACAGATATTTAAAATTCTTTTTCATTAAAGAACATTTTTAGATGCTTGGCTATTGCCCTTCTTCTTTCTGTTTTCTGGGTATCATTTTAATGAATATGTATATTCCTGAATATTTTATTTATATATGTTCCCTCCTTTTTTGTCGTAATTCTACCTTGTTACTAAGTGACAAGCCTGTGCTGTTGCTATGTTTCTTTCCTCAATAATCCTGCTCGTTTAACGCTGCCATTCTTCTCCCTGTACAAGCAGGCCTCAGCCAACAATGGGGAGAAACAGCTGGCTTTGTTTCAAGGTCCCAGATTTTACTGCTGTTGGTAATGGCACAAGTAATGCTGAGTTCACAGATGAGTGGCCCTCTGAAACTTTCTTACTATTGCTACAGCACAAGCTGCAGCCTCCTGGAGTTCCGCTCTGCCAAGGGCAACCAAACTGAACAAACCAAACCAAAGAGCTGAGTGACCTGCTAGATTGCTAGGAGACCTCACCTGCAAGTGCATCTACGTGCAGGCACTCAGCAGCATCAGTCATGAGACCCTGCTCGAATTCAGACGTCCCACCAGAGCCCACCTGAGGTCTCACGCAGGGAATTTAAATGAACAAAGAGATTACTCATCCACAAACAGCCCAGTTACAGATGTCCACTGTGCTGGAAAAACAAGTGTGTATTGATGGGGGCATTTGCCCCAGGTGCAGTAATGCAGTAATGTACAGCAGGGGCTGCAATGCCAGCTGGGCAGCGCTCCATACCGATCCCACCTCACTGCCCAGCCCAGTGCATGCTCGGGGAAAGATAACATCAGTGGTATGGACCTCCTGAGGGGCACATCCAGCCCCTTTGGTGATGCAGGGATGCTGGGGCCACGGGGCTCCCTGCAAGAGAAGGCAAACTTCAGAGAATGTGCATTTAAAGGCCAGAGAGACCAACATTAAATATAGTGTGATCTTCCAAACACCCTGGGAATATTGCTTCACCCACCAATTCCTGCTCCAAATCTATTTGGATGTTTTCAAATTATGTTGACCTTGATACTATATTGCAATCTGGCTGCAACATCAAAATATAGCTCCACATTTATAAAAGCTTACACTGTAGTATTAATCAGTTTATTTTTTACTAAATATGTTCACACTTCTTTCTCACATATCTCAAATTTTAGTTAACAACAACCAATGGTTTAATTTAAAATATAAAAAATATCCTGTGTTATGCAACCACAACTAGGGAAAAAAAAAAAAAAAACAGAAAATAGGCCCACTTCTTTGCTCTCCTGCTGTGATTTGAAAAGCAGATGATCTGAGGTTTTTTTACAATTGCTTTAAGACCATAGCTTTGTCAGCCAGGCTTGTGATCTGAGCCAATTTTTCCAGTTGATTTGCAGACCCCTTGAAATGAGTGTTTCTAATCCTGTTGTAAACACAGACATGACAGATACCATCCTGGCAGATACCTCTCGAGCTGCAATGTCCATCGCAGCTGCGACAGACGTGCTGGGGCAAGGCTCCTCTCCCTCATCCCACTGCATAATCCCAGGTTTTCACACAGTAAACTTTTGTATCTGAGCCCAACAGTCTGTTCACTAAAAGACCAGACCTCATTTTCCCAAGATCTCTTGCATTCCTGTTATTTTTCTACCCCTGATAAAGGCTGGTTTGCCACTAGTTACCCTTCCCTCCCCTGTCCCTCTCCCCAGTTCCCTCACCAAGAACCACTGTGTCAGAGCTTTCAGGCCTAATTGCTCTATTTTAGCATGGTTAGCAATTAATTTAAGTAGGAAAAATAGGGAGCCAAAATTCACTGATGCAGACATAGAGATTTCCAGTGTGGAAACAACACAATCGCCTTGTTTCCCCTTGAAGTCTGATTCTTGGCATGTTTAATTTTAAACAAATATATCTCATGCTGAGTGGATAGTCGGCTTGAAATCTGAACTGGTGTCAAGAGGCTCAGTGGCAATAAGTGGCACATTTTCCTCAGCTTCCTTCAAAAAAGTAATTATTTTTGGTCTGAGAAATTTAGACTTAATTTGGCTGCTTGTCCAATGAGATCTCACTCATGCAGAGGTCTGTTTCTGCTCGAAAACCACATTGAATATAGGTACTTATGAATGAAGAAGCAGTGGAGCATGGTCAATATAGTACTATAAATTATGCAGCCTTTCACTTTTCTGTCAAGCTGAAGAATGCTTCAAGTTTTGTAAGTTTTCCTCTCAAAAACACCCTATACTCTATTTCTTCACAAAGTGATCCCATACTGGGTTCAGCTAGCATTGTTTTTAAGAAGAATGCCAACTATTGGTCCAGGACAAAGCAACAAAATTACAGCAATTTTTAGCAAAGGAGAAGAAGCTTAATTAGCTGATTCTCAGATTCAGTCTTGACAATATGTACATGACCCGTTTATGCCATATTTGCCAGGCTTTCTCACCAAGCTCATTATCAAGGTACAGCAGCATCTGGCAGTCCCAGGCACACCTATGGGTTGGGTGGAGAAGCAACTGAGAGCAGCTCTGCAGACAAGGACTTGGATGAGGGCTAGTGGATGAGGGCCTGGGGACAATCCAGAGAGCTGAAAAGCCAGACGTGTCCTGGGCTGCACCAAAAGCAGCGTGGCCAGCAGGGCGAGGGAGGGGATTCTGCCCCTCTGCTCTGCTCTGCCCTGCCCTGGTGAGAGCCCCCTGCAGTGCTGTGTCCAGTTCTGGCGTCCCCAGCATAAGGAGGACATGGAACTGTAGGAGCAAGCCCCCAGGAGGGACATGGAGCCGACAGAGGGACTGGAGCACGTCCCCTACAACGCCAGGCTGAGACAGCGGGGGCTGTTCAGCCTGGAGAAGGGAAGTGTGTGCGGAGACCTCCTGGCAACCCTGCAGGATCTGAAGGGGCTGCAGGAAGCTGGAGAGGGACTCTTCATCAGGAACTGCAGTGGTGTGACAGGGAGTAATGGGTACAAACTGAAAGAGGGTGAGTTTAGGTTAGATATTAAGAAGGAATTCTTTACTATGAGGGTGGTAGGGCACTGGAACAGGTCACCCAGAGAAGCTGTGGATGCCCCATCCCTGACAGTGTTCAAGGCCAGGCTGGATGGGGCTGTGAGCAACCTGGTCTAGTGGGAGGTGTTCTTGTCCATGGCAGAGACAAGAACAGTGATCTTTAAGGTCCCTTCCAACCATCTCATGACTCTATGAAGAATGATAAGGACAAATATAAAGACTGGTCAATTCAGATGTAATATTCAGCACTATAGAGATGCTTTAAATAAGCTACAAGCAAAATAGCAATTAAGTTTTGACAGAAGCATTTGCATAAAACAGTTAATAAAAAATCACTTATTAAACCTCGACTTTTTTAATGATGACAAAATGACAATTAAGAATGATCTAATGTGAATATTTAATTAGGCCTAATAAAATGTAAAGTCAAGACTAATTCCAATAACTAATTCCAAGGACTGAATATTTTTTGACCACTTTGCTTGATTGTCAAGGGGAAAAAAACCCTACAACCATTTTACAACCCATTGCTGAAAATAAATTGGAGCTGACTGCTTCTTTTCAGGAAAGCCACAGTGCCATATTAGCATACAAAACATATTTTTAAGGAATATTAATTTTTTTTTCCCAAGGAATAGTAAAATAACTTGGATGAGTACAATTACTATCCAAAAGGCAGCACATACAGGCAAAAAAGAACAAGTTGGTTTTTTTTTTTTCCAGTTGTCATTGCCAGCAGCCCTACCCAATCCAGCTTTGAAGTCTGATTTGGAAATTTTTCCCAGGGCACCAGCCTATGATTTCTTTTTTCCTGGAGCATCCCACGGCTCTATGGAAACAGTGATACATTTGTGCTCCCCAGGGATCGCCACTGCTGCAGAATGGATGTGAGCAGGGGAAATAACACCTCAGTTGTGAGTAGGAGAGAGGAGGGAGCCCACATTGCTGAAGTCCCTGAGGACTGAGCAGGGTGTTGGTGGGTCAGAGCGTGAACCCAGCGCTGGTGTCACATCTCCACCTCTGCCTATAGATCACATGCCTTTGGAGGCAGAGTGACCACTGAAAAGCAGAGGTTGCCACTAAATGTATTGCTGTCTTTTGTTTCAACTTCTGATTCAGGCTAATTACAGCTGCTCTCACCCAAGACTGACTCTTTCCACTCTTTCCAGCTGCCCCAAATTCATAAAGACTATCTTGGAGTTTCCCTCTTTGAAAACTGAGTAATTCCATCATGCAAGCAAATTCTTATTTGAGACAAAACATGCAAGGAAGATGGAGGGCCTTCTTACTGATCAGGGGCATGCAGGGATGGGTCACTATGGGGAAGAGGTTGCACTGTTCTGGTGGCATCTCACTTACAGCTTTCAGGGAATGCTCATACCAGAGACAACATCTGGCCAGCCAAGTCTGGGGACTGTTCCAGTTTGGGAAGGTTAGCCAGCTGTAATGGTCCTTACCTAAAAAACACCAGAGACCAGCAGTCAGGTCCTTGGCAGTTACCTCCTGTGTCTGGGCAGCTGTTACTACTGGGGGAGAAAATGAGAGTCTTTCTTCCAAATCCCCATGTGTTCTCATGTGAGTGAGAAGTTATGGTGAAATTCCACATTGAAAACTGACTGCAAAGGCAGCACCTTCTCACATAACCAACCTGCTCACTCTGTGAATTCTCACTTTTGCTGATTTCAGATGACTGAAATAGATTTTTACTACCTTTTGCTTTCTAGTTGCATAAAACTGACACCATTGAGAGCAAGAGAAAGAGAAAAAGGTTTTCTCTATTTCATCAGCTTTCAAATTTCCTTTACCAGGGACAGTGCAGAATGATGCAGAAGACATGGCTTCATGTACGGATACCAACCAGTTATGAAAAACAATAAATACAGACCTCTATACCACACTTTTTTCTGGGTTATTTTCCAGAGCAAAGCCACTCTAATACTTTATAAAATTACTTCCTGAAGACTGTATTTCTGCAGTAGCACAGCAATTTTTAGCAACCAAAACAGACTCTGGAACCAAACCTACAAAAAAAGCTGTGAGGTACATCAATACCAGCTCACCTCACATCCTCAGCTCTGACTCTGCACCTATGCTACCAAAGGCTCTTTTAGTTTATCTGATCTGTCAGAGAATATCCCAAACAATGAATTTCTAGTGGAATAGTTCCCCCAACACCATTCAGCAGTCTTGGCACTGAGCTAACATAGAAGGGGAGAGCTACTTAATGAATACAAACCACCACAGGGACAGGTTTTCAGTAAGAGGGGAAGGAATGAAGTCTGGGAGAAGGACGGTCTGACTATGTCTTTGTCATCATGCAGCCAGGTCGTGTCACCAGCTTGGCCCAAGCAGATGCTCCAGGCTCTGTGCATATGCCCCGGCAGCAGAAATGGAACTCGTTCTGTTTGCTTCTTTTTAGTGCAGAGTTATTTGCATGGCATTGACAGATCTTCAGGTATAACAAGGGAAGGAGCAAGCAGAGAACAGATGACAATTTTGTGCTGTGCAGGAAACATGGTGAACAAAGACCAGTGAGCATATAAATCCCCACCTGGTAAATTATGAAGTTACTCCTTTATCTATCATTGTTACCCAGAGGAGGGAAATGTCCAGATCTCAGGCAGTTTTGCTGCAGCACCAGCTGCAAGACATGCCAATGGCTCTAATTGCTGGGAACCTTGTTGTGGTGATGAAATTGATGCTTTATCTTCTCTCTCAGTAGCAGCCAGGGATACTGATTTGAAGCCAGAGTCTTTCCTCATGGAGACACATGCCCCTGCAGTAACTGGCTTAATCTGCCCTCTGATATACATTGTCACAGATCAAGTCCCCTCTAACTCTTTACACACCCAACACTCAAAATGCACAATGCAAATACCTGTCATATGAAGGCCTAAAAAAATTTTTTTTTGCAAGATTCCTCCCCTGGGGGAAATTATTTCCAAATCCCTAAACTAGGAACCAGAATAGCTGCTGCTGGCACCAGTGTCAGTATTTCAAGCCGTGGCCACTGCTCTCAGCCTTGTGCCAAACTGCAGCACCTGTGCCTGAGAGGAGTGGTGCCAGTCCATCCATGCCCTCCTCAGCATACTAGGAGAGGTGGTGAGGAAGAAAGAGAAAAAAAAATTTCCTCTCACTTCTTGTCTTCCCCTCAAAAGGGGGTGAAGCCCCTTCAAGACACCTCGAGGAGCTGCTCCTCTTCTCAGGGTGTTCAAGGGAAGCTTCAAGAAGTTCATGAGGAGGGAGAGGGATCTTACTACCCATTTTGGGCTAGGAAGACATACGCAGCTTCCAAAGCCGATGGATGTCCACTGTGGTGTTGGGTGGAACAGGTGGCACATCCACAGTGCAGCCTGGCCTAGCCACTAGCAGGGCAATGTGTCTCCTGCACAAATCCCAGGTCAAAGCACCCTGGACATCACCTCCCAGGAACACTTCCCAGACATGACCAGTAACAAGCTACGTTTCTGCAGAAGCAAACTCCTGGTTTGGATATTGTGGGATGGACTGCAAAGCCATGACCAGCCAAGCTGACACCCACTTTTCAGGATTTGAATAAGAACTGTCTCCATACTGTTTCTTCTGCTCAACACTTTGTGGGTTGAATTTTTATTGGGAAGATTGACTCTTACCATATACTCTATGATGTTTGTGAATTAATTTGGGATAAGGAAGGCCATATTCCAAGGACAGTATTTAGTCCGCTTTCCTTTCATTTCAGGTACAGAGACTGGAGGGATAGGCAAGGTGCAAATCTTAAAGAAAGGGGTAATAGAAAGTTTTGAAGTGACAGTGGAGAAATAATAAGTAGTGATATCACAAATGAGTACTTTAGGGTCACTCAAGCAATCACCATCAAAGGTATTGGCAAAAATAGATTTAATATGTCTTTATAAAAATGGGCATTAACAAACTCAGCGGCAAGGTTACCTCTATTACCCACCACATGGATGAAACATACAAAGGTAAATCAAGTCAGAATCCATTTAGAGTGACAGAGACCAAAGATCCAACAGGGTATGAGGGGTTCTCCCCTTGAGTCATGAGGCTCAGAGTGAACCCCCTTTCTTTCTAAACTCGTGATGAAGCCGAGCTGCACCTAGGGCCAATCTTAGTCTCAGACTTGGACAATTGTTTGTATCAAAGGAATCAATTTGTTTGCAAAGGAATCAATTAGTATTTCATTAGTAGTAATTTAGCATGCTATCAGCCAGTTACAGAGGATTTGTTGCAAAGAAGGTATATCTCTGCCTTAGGTAAGGAAGGATGTCTTGATCTCAGGTAAAGAATCTCAAACCTCAAGAGGCATTCCAGCTCCAGTGGAGATCACACTTATGCAGCCACACTGCCTAGCAGACAGAGCTCAATTAGACTGTCATATTTATGGGATAAAGCAGTTGGCTCAAAGTTCAAGTGCATACAGTGAGAGAGGTAAGCATGAGACTCCTTGTACCCACACATATGAGCAAGACCACCCACTCTCCTTGAATTAACAGCATGCTTGGTGTTCCAAGTCCACATGCACCTATGCTTCCTGGGTCACTGTGCCCCTTTGTGGCTTCCTTGGGGAGATTTTGCCTTGCCTATGCCCAGGTCTTTACCTTCTTTGGAGTTTGTACCAGACTGCTGCTAGTTTGGTTGAGGAGGTTGAGTGCATCCATCACGGTGAATGCTCTGAGTCTGTCAATTTCTCAAATCTGTCTAGTTTGTCAATTTGAGCAAATCAACATCAGTGAAACTGAGTAAGCTTCATCCCCTGGGGAGCTGACCCTTTACTGCAAACATTTCTTGGTTCTCAGCTGCCATGAGGATGAAACAGCAGGCTGGTTCTATACCCATCTGAGTGACTTCATTCAAATATTTCCAAATATTTTTAATGTTCCTTTCTTGCTTGTCAGGGTTGCATATCCTTGGATAGGGTTTCTATAACAGGTTTCTAACATCCTTTCACATACCCTTAAAATTGCCTGTAATATTAGAGAGGGCTCTAATTTTGCATAGTTTAAACCAGTCCTAACTGCAGAGCTGTTATATCCTATGCATCTTGCCTCAGGGCACAATGTAAATTAAAGTGAAGCTAAGAATAGGGCCTTGTTTCTCAGCTGAGGAGAGAAGCATACATAAGGAGAAGTAGGTTACATTTCTAATAACAAGCAACTTTTTTTTTTTCTTTTTTTAGGAAAAAAAAAAGTCAAAAGTATCAACAAATTTGAGCTGATCTATTCTCCTTGCCTCATTCCTAAGCAGAAAAAATATATATATAAGAAAAACAGACAGACAGAAAATTCCCAAAGGAGAATCTTGTCTTGTTTAAGATATAATGAATTCAGTCTTCAGAGACTATGAAGTCTGAGAGTTTTTAAGCTCTGTAATGTCAGTCGAATAATTATCTCACAAAATGCATTTGTGTAGGGGAAGTCCCTCTGGGTTAGTTGTTTTCCTGCTCTGAAATGGAAAGCTGCTAGCCCCTTGGAAAAAAAAAAAAAGCACAGGGAAACCAAAGAGCATCAATTTTGTGTAAGCACTTCTTTCCTCTTGTATTCTTCACCTAACTTTTGGTGATGAAACACCTTAGAAACAAGGCTTCTCTGTGACACAGACTTCTCTCCCAGTTGCATGTGCAGACAACCAGAGTGAAACATCAAAATAAGGAAAACTAAACATGTTGCCAAACAATCGAGTGTTAAACATGTCATTAACTGAAAACATTGGACTAGGTTGAAATACAGACATTTCAGAAAAACACCCTTATCAAACACTTTTTTTTCATTAAGTTCATTAGAAATAGAGTATTACTTGAATTGCAAAGTGACTGTGACATTAACTTGATTAGTTTTTTTCAGATGTAGAATATTTTACATTTAGGAGATAAAATGTGGCAGCATGGCCCCGTGGATATGGAACTCGATTAAGAATTAAACTGTTAATTGGCCAGGCAATTGGGCAAAGTACATAATCCCTCTGCATGATTCATATTTCTTCATCTTTAATATAGAGTTTTCATGCACTTCAGCTTTCCCAAAGTGTTTTGATTTACACAGATAAAAGGCTTATATTAATTACTATAGATGAATACTGAAATGCCATAAAAGCATTGCTTAATGAAATATTGATTTAAAAAATATCAAGTAGGACTAAGTCCTCGCTTCAGATGTTGAGGAAATGCCTGTGAAATGGGGGTCTCAGATCAGTCTCCTCAGAGATGATTCACAGCTCTGAACAGAGGAGCAGACAGGACACTCAGAAGTCCTGAGTTGTTCAGTGAAAAGGTAAGCCCTGGGTCTCCTAAATGACCACCGGGGATTGCCATTGACAGTCCAATCACAGGCACCTAAGATGCCACCACTGCTCACAGCAAGATCCCTGGTGACACCAGTGTCTTCAGGCTGTTGTTTTTCTTAAGTGGAAATGAAACCTACGGGAGTTGAGGGTATAATTTCATCTCTTACAAAAAGCTTCAAATTGTATGCTCTCTCTCTTTTAGTGGAGAGCGGCCTGGACCTGGAGGGGTGGGGGTAGCATTTAAAGGTTAGTAACTAATGAGGCAGTGTGGAATCAGAGAGACCAGAGACAGGGGGAGGAGGAGGCAGTGGTTTCTGAATTAGGGAATCAAAAGAGAGATATTTACGCCTATATCTGCAGAGACATTTACAGTAACCCACAAACACCTACAGTTTTTAATGCACTGTGGGTATTTGAGGTGACAGTGGTATGCTGAAACATTTCAATAATACAGTCAGAAAGTTTAAATATGAAGGCAATGTGACAACAGCCTTGTAATTGATGTTTTATCATTAGAAGTGTTTGAAAAGAGGTTGAAAAGCAATTTGAAGCATCTGAGAGGTGGAAAATCATGTGAGGAGTATGCAATGGGTTAAACTAAATAATTTCACCTTTTATCCTCACAGTGATGAACTGTGACACCTTTATTTTTATGTTCCTATACTACTATTACAGTCCTTCCCTGAATTCTGCCCCTTTTTGTGTTACTACCTTTTCCTCTTATGATTTCGCATTTTTGTCCTTCTTTCTTTATGCTATTTCAAGTACTGGATGGCACTGAGATAAAACTGACCACAACATGTTTCCTGAAGCTACAGTGATTGCTGCCTAAAAGTTTATCAATCTAACTAGCTTTTCTTCCCTGCCAGAAAATCACTGGAAAGAGTGGCAAGGGACAGGCATGGCTAATTCAGATCTGAAGCCCTGAGGCTGCATCTGCCAGCACATCACAGGCCACAGAGCCAGCAACTCTGGCAGTGCTGCTCATTCACCAGAAAAAGAGGAGAGACACGTGCAAAGCCGCGCTCTCTCCTCCGCCTGCTTCCCAGCCCAGACCTGTGGTTTCTGAAATGAAATTTGGCTGCTGGGGAGGCCAATAGCACAGCATGGCTGTTAGCATTTGCACCACACTGGGGCTGCAGATGAGCCCCTGGAAAGCACCCAGGGCTTTGGGCTGCAGAAAGGCAGGCGAAGCTCTGAGAAACCTTTTACTAAACTTCAGTGCAGCCAGGTATTTTATCACAGATATAATTTTAATTGCATCCATAATCCCACTGAAGTCTGTAGGGCTATTCACATCTCTGCATTTAGGCACTTTCTCTAAGTGCTTGGCCAAATCTCTCCCTGGAAGCTTATAGATTTTTTTTTAAACCATGTGTACACCTCTCACCCCACAGAATAGTTTGACAAGTTTAATTAACAACCTGAGCGCCACTTACGTGACCCAGAAGCACAGTTTAAAGCACAGATGGAAGTCAACACAGATGAAGTAAAGAAAGGTAAAAACTCCAATAGAGGGAAACTATAACCTTGTATCCAAGTGCCTACGCCACAAGTATCCCGCCCAGCTTCTTAGACCTTTGCAGGGGTGAGGTGACATTCAGCAGGAGCCTAAGGTACTGAGGTTGGGCACATAAATAGCAGAGAGAGCAGACTGAGACAGGAGCAAAAAAGGAAGAAAACAATAAACATGCAGTGAATGTCTGGTCAGCCTGCAGAGGCCACCCACAATGTGTTTGAGGGAAGCCGGTGGAAGCTTGTAGCCCCCTGCTCAGGGCATGTGAGCTCTCAGCCCTCTGCAGCTCTGCATGGAGCATTAAGAGGAGCCATTCAATACAACAGAAATGATAGAAACCAATAGTAAAACCCTCACTGCATTTCCTGGTTTATGGTGTGGGGAGTGGGGAAATCTCTCATTCATCTCATCCGCAGCAAGGCATTTTGGGGATTTTGTTGATGTCAGTGAGAGAGCTGCAGGCACAGTGACTCAAGGCACACTAACTCATGTATTCTCTCAGGATCGTCTGTGCCATGTACAAGAGGCACTGATAAAAAGAAATAAAACCCAACAGAGAGTAGCTTAGGGTTCAGTTTTGCCTTTTCTGCTGGTATCCAGAATGCAGTCCTCCATGTCAGCCACTGTCCTGTTCCAGCTATTTCCTTGAGTTAGCCTGGTCTGTGATCCTACAACTGCGGACAATACAGAAACATAAATAAAAAATATCTGTACAGAAATAATTTAAAGGGATGATCTAGAAATAGACTGAGTTCTCACACAGGGCTTCAGTTTTGGTAGTGATGGTGGCTTTGATGTGCCTTATTCAGACTCCATGCTAAATTCATACATCCATCTCATTTTAAAGAGTGGGAGAATTAGTCCTGATTTTAGCTCTGTCACTTCAGGGAATGAAGAAGGAAACAGCCCACTAAAATAGATCTGAACTCAACTCATGAGGTGAAAGTCTAACTCTTTATGAGTATCCATTTAGTATCTAGTAAAAGTACAGAATATTCTAGATTGTATCCATTTGATTTTATAGTTCTCTGAACAATGGAGACAAATCTGAAAACTGGATCTATTAAACTCTTCACATAAAAAACAAAAGCTTGGAATCAGCAAAAAAGAAAAGAAAGCGTGAAAAGTTTCACATAAATTCCCTTTTTTCCCCCACTGTAACTTCTCTCCCACTATCACTTCAGTGATTCAAATTCTACTCCACCATCTGTTCTGAGAAGAAACAAATGGAATCTGTATAATTTCTGGAAATTCTGAAACAACCTGCGTAATCTCATTCCAACAAAGAATCCGAGTATGAGTCAGCTTTCTGATCTTTATATTTTACAAGAAAATGCAGCTGAAACTGATCAAAAGAACGCTTATAGAACAGAAATCAAACATCCCAACAGAGTAAATATAGACCAAAATATGTATGTATAGAGTCCTTCATTGCTCTGCCTAATGTACTCATGACCTCAAGTGACAGTGTCTCACTCAAGTTGCCTTCAGACTGTGTAACAAGTCTGAAGGATGTTCACAGCAAAGTTACTGAAGAAAGTTCCCTGAAAACTCTGGATTAAAAGTTAAAAGTGAGTATTGAATCTGTAATCTAACTTGGCAGATTTGAAACCATGTTTTTAACCTTGTCAGCTGCCCATGAGTTACACAGCATGAAAATCATCCCTTCCCTTTGATGGCCAAGGCAAGAGTACATCATCTTTTCACAGTGATGTTTGGGGGACATGACAGATGAGCCTCCTCCATGTTCCTGTTCAATGCTGAGAGGTGCAATTTTACTGACAATGCACATCAGCCCCTCTCCAGGAAAAAAAAGTTTTCAAAAAAATAGATTGAGAGGGGAAAAAAAGCATTTTGGAAGAACTCCTGAACTTTTTCCCCTGCATTCCCAACTTAGCTTCTTCTCCACTTTAGGTTTACACAGAGGTAACAGATAAGAGTGAGAAGAAATAGAGCTGTTATTCCTCTCATTAAAGATAAGCATAAGTAGTTATGCAAGCACCCTACAGATTGCTGATCAAATGTACAGTGACTAACCAGATATCACAGCAAGGAGTCTTTACTTCCACACATCTGCTCAACATTGCAGACTTATCTTATACTGGTCTATAAAACAGGTAACTGCCTTTCAGATTCCCTCTGAGGAAGAGCACGTTCCATCAGCCCAGGCATCTGTAAGTAAAGCCTGGTGGGGACTTCAGTCACTCCTGCTGGAGATTTCTCTTTTGCCTTATAGGCTTCAAATAGGTGGTTTCTAAGTTGCTGTCTAGTGTGGGCAAAATCTGGCATGCAGATATATAAACACAGCCAGTGGAAGTCTGAAACATCTGAAAGTTTTCTTCTTTAAGTACATTTTAGAGATATTCTTAAAAGTCTTCTGACAGCTGACACACACCTTAGTTATTCTTTGCCATGTGTATGGTCCAGACAGAAATGATGACAGTGCTAGTTTTGGAAATAATGGGTATAGGAGTCACCTAAAGAGTGAGCTCTGTGGCAGTTCTTAGCATGACATGATCCTGATGAATAGCACCCAGCTGAAGTTTAGCAGTCAGAGCATTTGCTTCTGCCACTTCCCTCCTGGAAGCTTGACAAATAAGTAAGCAGTCTCAGTGCAAACCAGAATTATTTCAGTTCACAGGAGCATAGTACCCACAGGCCTCTTTCAGAATCTGGACTGCCTTACTTTGTCATTGTACAAGCAATCCTATTCCAAAAGTTAAAGAAAATATAAAAAGTCAGATACAAGTCAGATAAAATTAAGTGCAAATAAAACCTGTTTCACACAGAATCCTGAACCCTGAATGAGTGACCGGGTAGATAGGAAAAGAAAATGGAAATTGTTTTAAAATTACTTACAAAGTACTAGAAGATGAGGTCAGTAGAGGAGAAGGGGAAGAATACAAACAATTCTTTCAAAGTTTTAAATTAATCATTTGTCACCACTGGTCTCCAAAAATTTGTGATCTTAAACCATTATTTTAGCTAAAAAAATATTCTTCTTTTAACATCTTACAGACTACCAAGACTAAGTGAACCCTATAACAACACAACAGAGGAAATCAGAAAAGGGTTCTTATTACATTGCAATAATGAGAAACATCCTCGTGGCTCCCTGCAGGCCTATTAAGAGCTACTTTCACCTGCTTCTGCTTCTGTCTACACAACTCTGCTGAGAAACAAAATACATTATCCCGTGTAGTGAGTTGATCTTCTGCAGCTTCTTCAGTATCCCACCTAGCCCAGGTATCTCTGCATACCACTGCTTTGACCTGCCTGTGTTCCCATTTTTTTATTTTTGCTTGCTGTGGAACTGACATTGGATATCTCTTCCTCAAGAAATCCTATGTGACAGCACCTCAGGTTCCCTAATGAGGACAGAACTGGATTCAAAAGACATAACAAACACTATTAAAAATAGACTCTACATAACAAATCTGGATCCCAACTGAATTTAAGGGCCACAATCTTATTATTGATATTGCAACAATGTAAATTCTTACACAATTATTTATTTTTTCTATCACAATTAGCTACATCTTTAGTATTCAATTTTATAATTCAATAATTATAAAACAGAAGACTTGGGACATGAGTGCTATTCCTTTCAGACATCCACTCTCCAAAAGGCAGCCTGCTTGGCTGATTTCCCTTGAATAGATTATCTATATTAAAAGATGTACCAAAACACACAAACACTTTTTTCCTTTTCAATTTAGGCTCCATTTTAGCCAATGAGGCTGACACTCAAGCTGTACTTTGAATACCTGATTTTATGGATCAAAGAATAAAAACTGCCTGGTATGTGAATTTTATTACTGTCAGAGAACAGATCTTCTTCTTCTTCTTTAGTTAAATTACTAGACACCACTGTGAAATACTGACTTTTTAAGGTTTTTACAATGGGTTAAGATAACTCCACAGATGAAGGCTGGTGGAATTCAAAAAAGCAAATAATTTTTCATCTGCCTCCTGCCTCTGCTGACCATTTAAATTTCTAGACCCAATAGGGAATGTGAGCAAGTACTCCCTCTATTTAAGCTGATGTAATGCCTTTAGAATGGATCTTAACCAAGGCAGTAGACAGGATTCTGTAATAGTTTAGCTCCCTGTCCAATTTATTACCTTTCTGTCACCCTTTGAGATCCCTGAAACACTACAGTTCTTTTCTCTTCACTTCATATATGTGACACTTGATAAATAATTTGATAGCACTTTGTGGTGAAATGAACTCCACTCAAATAAAATTTCTCTATCCTCCCACCTCTGACCCTGGTCCCAGTTCCAAATCAGCAACAGACCCCAAGGACTAAGGTTATGAATTCATATCAATTTGAAAAGATACAAAAAACAATTTAGGTGAGCACAAGAAACTATCTATCCTTCAGAAAAAGACAAAGTACCTTCAGACATTCCTGAAGCAAAAATGCTATCCCTCTTGGACATCATATCGGAGGGATGCTCCTTGGCTATCTTTAAACTTCACCAGCAAGGCCATATGCTGTAGTTCTGTCTGCAAGTTGTGAGTAACCACGTCTCTATAAATTCACGATTCAGTTTCATCCTTTGGCTATATTTCAGGTCTTTGCAAGGAGAGGCAAAAATCTTTGGGACTGAAATGCCATGTCGCTTTGCTTTAGTTCAAGCAGCCTTTGGCCTCTCTTTTATGAGAAACTCCATATCACTTTATATTTCTGTAACAGTTTTCAGAGCCTGAAGATATCTCTCGGGAAAAAGGCGAATTAAGAGCTATCTTTATCTTTAGTAGGCAGCACATTTAAAGCAATTCTTCCTCTATGGACGGTCAGCATAACAGAGCAGTACTAGAGGAATAAGTACAGGATGTCATCTGATGCTTGGGTTCCTGCAAAAATAGAGCAAACTTCCTAACAATCAGATCAAAGTTAAGAATAAAGTTTGTATAAATAGTAACATCAAAAGCTAGTAAAAACTCCCCAGACAAACAGGGAAGAAAAAAAAAAGCCACACACAGATACAAGAACCCACACCACAGAACAAAACAAAACCACAACAAAGATAAATGAAGAAAGGGAAAAACTCCAGTTATACTGTCTGGATGCTAAAAACACCAGATAAGAGAAATAGTAAAGAGGACATGCTCACCCACTTCATACTTTCCCCGCAAAGCAAGATTTCGGTGTCCAAGAGCTGAGATTAACATGGACCTGAGAAAAAATCTGATTCGCATGTTGACCCTTATCTACAACAGAGAACTGGGAAACCAGGAAACCTTGGAAGACTACCTAGGAATTTAATCCTCAGAGATCTGTCACACTATGTGTTCCTGAAAAATAATTCTGATAGAAAATAAGAACTATCTCTGTTAGTGAGTAATGTGAGAACAAGACAAAGCAAAGGCAATAAACTCAGGGCTGGTGTAAAGAATGTACTAAATTATATGCCTTGTCTGAGAGAAATTTAGTATCAGAAGCTCTCCATGGGGAAGAACAAGTAGGTGTCAGAGAGCAACCTGAGAAATGGTGACTTGGAAAAGGAATTTACCTACAGAATAAACATGGGCTCTTAGTAGAGGTTTAAGCAGGAGTCACAGTACTGCAGTGATGAATGATGCCAGATGTGGCAGAATGATGCCAGAAGGAGCTGAGCCCCACCTGCTTGCTCAGCTCTCCCCTTTCCAGGGCCACCAAACCCTAAATCCAGCTTCTGAAGTGCCACCAACAGCTCATTTGCCACACAGAATGGAGCAGCATTGACCCTTTGAAACCCATGCAACCACTACACATATGGTGAATATGTATACGGGCAGCTATGGGTGAAGTCTAGCGGGAAAAAAAAAGAACTGTGAAAAGTGGAGGGGGCAAAGATGCAAAGAATGATAAAGTTAGAGCTGATGGGGTTAGAACAAGCTGCTGAAGTGCCCCTAAAAATTTATTATAAATGAGTCATCCATTTCCAAATGCCAAAATGACTGCGTCCAAAAAACTGTTCTTTAAGTGTCAGGTAAACCCTGAGATCATTGAGCTTTTCCAATATTTTCCTAGGAACAAACTGACCATAAAAGTGCTAAATACTTCTGCAAACGGTTAATTCAATACAGATGTATCCCTCTGCAGCAGGATGATGAATCAAGACACATCTGTGTATGTGGATGTACACAGCCCTGAGTTCATATGTCTCTGATATTAAGGAAATGGAGGGAAACAAGGAGTGAACAAACTTTGCCTGGGTGGCATTCATATCCCAAGGAACACATTCAGTTCAAGCTTTGAGTGGTAGAACAGCACCTGATTTTGTGACCTTAGAATACAACTGCACTCAATACATCAAAATGAGTTCCATATAACCAATCTTCTGCCTTTCTAAACACAGAAATGAGATGTGACTTAAGTTGAGAGTTGACATCCTGATGACAGGTAAGAGTAGACAAAATTTGAAATAACTTCTGCAAAACACTTCCATCCAGCCTAGCCACAAAACTAGGCTCTGTTACACTGGAGGGAACCTCTGGGCTCAGCTCCCATCCAGAGAAGATGCTGCTTCAACTACGGATTTGCTGAAACTGAGAAAGGCAATAGAAGAGCTGGCCTAACTTAGCACACACAAAAGTGGAACCAAAAGTCTGAATGGAGGCATTTTAGGACTGAAGTGCTAGGGGTGGTGGCAAAGCATCCCTAGGACATGTTTCCTATTAGAAATTGGAGACAAATTGGAGGAAAGACAGTCTTGAGCTCTTGGATTAACCCCTTAAGTGACACACGTCAAGGGAACCTACTGAGGGACTAAATGCAACTTTGTGCCCTCTACAGTGACACCAGTAGGTTTGTAAATATGCACAGGGAGCCAGATCAGGGTTCAATAATGCAGGCAAACACAGCAACAAGGTGGCAATCCAGTTGTGTGTATGTAGGCTTTAAATAGTTTTATTTGGCAGTGTTTCCAAGGACCTCTATTTTATAAGCTCATCCTTTTTGTTGCATATGTTTCTGCTTGCCACTCTTTCTTTCACTTAGAGCAACAAATATTTTCAGATTTTAAATGTGAGTACACACAGACCAGGAATATGGTGGTCTGATGAGATGCTATTAGAACCTTTGCAGCCTAATCCATTAGAATATTTCAATCCACTTCCACATGCTTTACTTCAGAGTTGTTTGTATCATAAAACCAAAGATGTTCTGTGTTCTTATCATTTGCTGATAAGAAAAACATCAGTCTTACATGCTGAGCAGCTAGTATTTATGTATGCCCTGGTTTTGATCATGAACCATATCTTTTAGCAGGAAATTAAAATCTCCTGTGGAAGAGTATCAAACCCATGCTTACAAAACCCATCAATGGAAAAACATAGCTGATGTCTCTTCAGAGGATTTAACTTGACCGTGTCACATTAATCACCCCTGAAGTAAAGGAATGACTCATAATTGTTTTCCATTACCTTGTGTTTGCTTTTTCAGCATTGCAAAAATGCATGGGCCAGGACCATGGATCATAAATCTCATCAGACTTGTAGACAAGACTCTGAGTGGTTTTTGCCATGCAATGTTTCATGCTGCCCTTTTTCTTCTGATTATAAAAATATGTATCAAATACTGGTATGTCTGAAGCATCAATATTTTCAACCTTCTGTACATAACATTCTGAACATAATGCTCCCATCATTCCTTATTGATAGTAAAATGAATTTATAAGGCTATTCCACATTGTCTTGGACATTTTCAGACCTATTTACTTCTCAATAAAGTGACTGAAAACCACTGTGTATTCAAATAAACAGACTGTACTTACAGATAACAGAAAGATCTTCTGGCTAATCCAGCAAAACTTCTGTAGAGTAAACATTTACACAATCATTTAAAGAAGCAAAGGAAACATTAGTTTTGTAGCAGGACTGACTATCTAATGAAAGTGGATTAGGTATGTGTCCCATGTGTCCAAATATCCTGTGATCCCCTTTCCTTTCCCCTTTCCTTTCCCCTTTCCTTCCCTTTCCTTTCCCCTTTCCTTTCCCCTTTCCTTTCCCCTTTCCTTTCCCCTTTCCTTTCCCCTTTCCTTTCCCTTTCCTTTCCCCTTTCCTTTCCCCTTTCCTTTCCCCTTTCCTTTCCCCTTTCCTTTCCCCTTTCCTTTCCCCTTTCCTTTCCCCTTTCCTTTCCCCTTTCCTTTCCCCTTTCCTTTCCCCTTTTCCTTTCCCCTTTCCTTTCTCCTTTCCTTTCTCTTTCCTTTCTCCTTTCCTTTCCTTTCCTTTCCTTTCCTTTCCTTTCCTTTCTTTCCTTTCCTTTCCTTTCCTTTCCTTTCCTTCCTTTCCTTTCCTTTCCTTTCTTTCCTTTCCTTTCCTT